>NW_006771329.1:739571-876568 GCF_000442215.2 Lipotes vexillifer
GAGGGAGACAAAGAGGGAAGAGATATGGGAACATATGTATATGTATAACTGACTCACTCTGTTATAAAGCAGAAACTAACACACCATTGTAAAGCAATTATACCCCAATAAAGATGTTAAAAAAAAAAAAAGAAAAAAAAAAAAAAGGTTTGTTGAAGATAGAATGGAGAATAGAATCTCGAAGTTGAGATTATAGGAGAGTTGCAATTTTTGGTAATAGCAAGGTCTAGAATATGACTTTGAAAAAGAGTTCAAGGTGGGCTAGAGACCAAAGTCATTGAAGGGGAAAATTTCAAGTATTGAGAGATATTTGAATATCATCTACATGGTTACTCAAATCACCTAGTTTTGTGACATGGGTTGGGATAGAGAGAAAGAGACAGTGAATCAGGAACTAACACCTTCTAGAACCAGGATTTGTAGATGACTGAATAAAGATGAGAGTAGTGAAAGATACAGTCCTCCCCCAGTATCTGCAGGGGATTGGTTCCAGGACCCTGCCCTCCACCCCATGGATACCCCAAACTATGGATGCTCAAGTCCCTTATATAAAATGGTGTAGTACAGTCGGCTCTCCACATCTGCACATACAGAGGGCCAACTGTATAGTCTTAAGCTAAATCTATTTAAATGAAACTTAGCAAGCTGAATTCTACATAATACATACAAGGAAATATGAAAGTTCTTTGGAGATTTTAAAGCTGCTCTCAAGCTATAATGATGATGCTGATATAAATTAATACAATTTAGAACATAAAAATATATTTTTATGATTTCCTTTCCTTATATCCATTTGTGACAACTTAACATAACTCAAACAAGTAGATGAGAGAAACACGATATTTTAGATGACAATAAACAATTTAAAAGCAGTTATTTCGGAAACAACATAAGGAATGATCTCTAAGATGCATTCTCCAGTTGCTACCATAGAAAGTTAACGATGCCTGAACAGAGTTTGAAGATTCATTCCTCATTTGTATTTAAAAATAACTTTTTGCCTAGTAAACAAATGTTATACCAGAATCATAGAACTTATGTAACTTTATCAACAAATTGTTTCTCATTTAGTTCATACTATGGGCAGCCAATTCAGTTACCAGCAGGATACCTTTTCTTGTGGAGATAGACAACTGCCTTATATATAGTGAAAATAACAATTGGGTAAATTTTCTAGTACAGAATCAAACTGATTTATTTTTTGAGAGGATAATTTTGTAATTTTTCAGGTAAAAGAGGTAAGAATGCTTTATATAATGTAACATTATTTAAATGCATTCATATGCATTCAGAAAAGTTTAAAAAATGCTCGTTTGCTCACACAAATTTTTTCCACAAGATTACTCATTTATTATTTTTAAGTCCTGTTCATACTACACAGGAAATAATTATCCAAATATCTGTACTCAACTAGGTAAGGAAAAGGAGTTGTTGATGTTCATAAAATATGACAGGTGGTGAAATCTATTCTAAGGAAATCAAAGAGTAATTGTTGTTATATATCTCCTGTTTAAAATTATACCAGTGCTTAATTGGCTTTCCCCCATCATCTTATAATCTTATTTCCCCCCATCCAAACCTATGTGGGGTCCAAAGCACCTGAAAATACACATATTTGGGGATTTTTAAAAATGCTACCTGAATCTGGCTATAATTAACATTTATCTGAAACTGGTAGGTTAGACTATTAGATTAGGTACAGGTGTTTTAAAGTATAATTTAATCATTTATATTTCAATCGTTATAAAAGAATAACATTATGCAAAAACCATATCCAAATAAATTAGTGTAATATAGGTTCATAGGCTAGCATGTGTACACAAATAATTTCATTAACTTGATATTTGTGGCATCAATCTGAATTAGCAATATTCAGAAAAACCTCTCCAGACTGGCCTTGTACCTGCTCGATGCATTAACCAGCGTCTTCAAGCTACTTGGGTTACGGATCAGCTTGTCCAACATGTTGACGATTTCATCAAACTTGGGCCTGCTATTTCGGTCTTTCTGCCAGCAATCCAGCATTAATTGGTAGAGAGCAGCAGGACAGTCCATGGGGCTTGGCAGACGGTAGCCTTCCTCTACAGCTTTAATCACCTGTGTAAAGTGAAACAGAACCGGTCCCCCAAAGCCACAAATTTAGTACAGAATAGCTTGAGAAATTTCCTACTGTTCAGTTTGCATCCTTTCTTACTCTTACTCTTGCAGTAACAAGCAGCATAATTGTCTCTAACATCCTTGATTATTCCATTTGCTGCAAAATATAACAAAGAAAAAATATGCTATCGCACAATATAAAAAAAGATAGGCTTTCCTCACATATGATAAAGAAAATAAATGGTAATCATCTTTACCTAAAATCTTGGTGTAGGGTGATTTGTAAAATTAATTGACATAAAAATAAACAGTTCATCTTTTATTTATCCTCGCATTCTGGAATCAAATAGAGATTAACTTTTCTAGTGGCCTCTCTGAAAAGTTAATGTCTTTTTAATGAAAAATTATGTGTAGAACCACATTTTTTAAAGTAATAGAACTGCAATTTTACTTCTAAAGAGACTTTTGGATGGCAAATGATGGATAAGTCAAAGGCTAAATTAGCATAAATGTCTTATGTATCATTTAATAATGTCAAGGTCTGGCTGTTTATTATCATTTACTGATTTCTGTCAGGAATTTGGAATGACTGTTTAGTAGTACAGGCATTACAAACATAATTGATTTTAAATGCAGCCACACATATGAGTATCAGTCTAATTGTGAGATTGTTTTATCAAAAACATTCTTAATGTTTCTGCTGTCATCAAAATGTCTAATTCCAGAGAGTTCTGTCTATGCTACTGAACATAATAATACAACTTTTATACAATTATTAAAATTTTAATATTTAAATGATACCCCAAACCAATAATAATGAGCATATTTCTCAAAATCCTATTTGAATAATTTCTTAATGATTAAGCTTAATTATATTTTTCAACAAGCACTTTAGATTTGATCTGACAAATGGAAAAAATACGATGATTAGAATAGAATTTTTACCAAGATAATTTTGAAAGATTGTAGAGAAACCAGTCTCTCAATGATAAAGGAAATGGCATCTGAACAAAAGTAGTGGCAGATGGAGAGATTTCGGAGACATTTATAACATAAGAGTAGAGGTGAGAGTAGAGAAAGTATTTGAGAGAAAACAAGTTCAAGTCTTTCACACCGGATGGTTGTTGTGATTAATTTTCGGTTAGCACATTCATGGGGGTGGGAAATGCTGACAGGTATAATTTGGGGCTTGTTTTATTTGAGGTGAGTAGGGAACCACAGATGGCAATCTACAGGAATCTGTCTGCAGTACAGGAGATATTTGAGCTGATAATAAATGTGAGGGTCATCAACGCTTGGTCACAGCTTGAAGTAGGGTAGAGTTTATATCTCCCCGGGAAGGGCATGAAATAAAGGTTCCTGAGAAGCACCAATAGTTAAGTTTGGGCAGAGAAATAAAAAGTACTCAAGGACTTTAAAAATAAATGCTCAATAAATAACTGAATGACTATGAACAAAATACCTGGGAGTCATCTACCATTTTAGTTGACTCAAAAACAATACATTTTTATTATTATGATTTAATTTTATTTTCTTAACATCTTTATTGGGGTATAATTGCTTTACAATGGTGTGTTAGTTTCTGCTTTTTAACAAAGTGAATCTGCTATACATATACATACATGCCCATATCTCCTCCCTCTTGCGTCTCCCTCCCACCCTCCCTATCCCACCCCTCTAGGTGGTCACAAAGCACTGAGCTGATCTCCCTGTGCTATGCTGCTGCTTCCCACTGGCTCTCTATTTTACATTTGGTAGTGTGTATATATATGTCCATGCCCCTCAAAAGTTAAAAGGTATAGAGGGAACTTTCCTCAACATAATAAAGGCCATACATGACAAACCCACAGCCAACAACATTCTCAATGGTGAAAAACTGAACCCATTTCCACTAAGATCAGGAACAAGACAAGGTTGCCCACTCTCACCACTATTATTCAACATAGTTTTAGAAGTTTTAGCCACAGCAATCAGAGAAGAAAAAGAAATAAAGGGAATCCAAATTGGAAAAGAAGAAGTAAAACTGTCACTGTTTGCAGATGACATGATACTATACACAGAGAATCCTACACCAAGAATGCCAGAGATTTCTGTGCATTAATTTTATATCCTGCTACCAGAAAACTACTAGAGCTAATCAATGAATTTGGTAAAGTAGCAGGATATAAAATTAATGCACAGAAATCTCTGGCATTCTTATACACTAATGATGAAAAATCTGAAATTGAAATTAAGAAAACACTCCCATTTACCATTGTAACAAAAAGAATAAAATATCTAGGAATGAACCTACCTAAGGAGACAAAAGTACTGTATGCAGAAAATTATAAGACACTGATGAAGGAAATTAAAGGTGATACAAATAGATGGAGAGATATACCACATTCTTGGATTGGAAGAATCAACATTGTGAAAATGGCTCTACTATCCAAAGCAATCTACAGATTCAATACAATCCCTATCAAATTACCACTGGCATTTTTCACAGAACTAGAACAAAACATTTTACAATTTGTATGGAAACACAAAAGACCACGAATAGTCAAAGCAATCTTGAGAAAAAAAAATGGAGCTGGAGGAATCAGGCTCCCAGACTTCAGACTATACTGCAAAGCTACAGTAATCAAGACAGTATGGTACTGGCACACAAACAGAAATATAGATCAATGGAACAGGATAGAAAGCCCAGAGATAAGCCCATGCACATATAGTCACCTTATCTTTGATAAAGGAGGCAAGAATATACAATGGAGAAAAGACAGCCTTTTCAGTAAGTGGTGCTGGGAAAACTGGACGCTACATGTAAAAGAATGAAATTAGAACACTCCCTAAAACCATACACAAAAATTTACTCAAAATGGATTAAAGACCTAAATGTAAGGCCAGACACCATCAAACTCTTAGAGGAAAACATAGGCAGAACACTCTATGACATCAGTCACAGCAAGATCCTTTTTGACCCATCTCCTAGAGAAATGGAAATAAAAACAAAAATAAACAAATGAGACCTAATGAAACTTCAAAGCTTTTGCACAGCAAAGGAAACCATAAACAAGACCAAAAGACAAACGTCAGAATGGGAGAAAATATTTGCAAGTGAAGCAACTGACAAGGGATTAATCTCCAAAATTTACAAGCAGCTCATGCAGCTCAATATCAAAAAAAGCAAACAACCCAATCTAAAAATGGGCAGAAGACCTATATAGACAATTCTCCAAAGAAGATGTACAGATTGCCAACGACCACATGAAAGAATGCTCAACATCATTAATCACTAGAGAAATGCAAATCAAAACTGCAATGAGATATCATCTCACACTGGTCAAAATGGCCATCCTCAAAATATCTAGAAACAATAAATGCTGCAGAGGGTGTGGAGAAAAGGGAACCCTCTTGCACTGTTGGTGGGAATGTAAATTGATACAGCCACTATGGAAAACAGTATAGAGGTTCCTTAAAAAACTAAAAATAGAACTACCATACGACCCAGAAATCCCACTACTGGACATATACCCTGAAAAAAACATAATTCAGTAAGAGTCATGTACCAAAATGTTCATTGCAGCTCTATTTACAATGAACATGGACATGGAAGCAACCTAAGTGTCAACTGACAGATGAATGGATAAAGAAGATGTGGCATATATATACAATGGAATATTACTCAGCCATGAAAAGAAATGAAATTGAGTTATTTGTAGTGAGGTGGATGGACCTAGAGTCTGTCATACAGAGTGAAGTAAGTCAGAAAGAGAAAAACAAATACCGTATGCTAACACATATATATGGAATCTAAGAAAAAAAAATGGTCATGAGCAACCTAGGGGCAAGACGGGAATAAAGACAGACCTACTAGAGAATGGACTTGAGGATATTGGGAGAGGGGAAGGGTAAGCTGTGACAAAGTGAGAGAGTGGCATGGACATATATACACTACCAAACGTAAAATAGATAGCTAGTGGGAAGCAGCTGTATAGCACAGGGAGATTAGTTTCGTGCTTTGTGATCACCTAGAGGGGTAGGATAGGGAGGGTGGGAGGGAGGGAGATGCAAGAGGGAAGAGATATGGGAACATATGTATATGTATAACTGATTCACTTTGCTATAAAGCAGAAACTAACACACCATTGTTATGCAATTATACTCCAATAAAGATGTTAAAAAAAAAGGCAATAACTATGTGATAGTGTTCGTAGAAAATATTACAAAAACTATAACACATGGTTAACATATCTAATGTATTAAAATCTCATGCATATTGAGACATAAAATAATAAAACAATAAAATAAAACAACAAATAAATAAGAAATAGGTACTAATCAAAAATTTACAAAAGAAAAAAATGCTAAATCGATTTTGAGAAATTATCACTAGTGATCAAATAACTGAATAGCAAAAATTAAAAGTACTATTTGCACTCATATATTAATGGAAGCTCATTTATTTATTAATTTGCTTATTATAAGACTTCCCATTGTGAATAAGGATGGTGGTATTACCTTAATAACATATATATACCAAAATTAAATGTCTTAGTATATTTTATATCATGAAATATTTAACTATGCAGTGAAAACAGTCATTCTTATTTACTTAAAACATGATATATTTTATAATGTGCTTTTTGCCAAAGCTGATACCAATTATGTCTATTATTTTTCTTTAGCTATTTAAAAAAAATATTGTCTTTCCTTCACTGAGCAGCTAGTCTTATATGTGATTATGAAATGAATAAATTAAACCAATTCCTTAGTTTTAAAGGAATTAGTAAGTTATTTGATCTGAGAAATTATTTCCAGAATATATTACTTAACTTTATTTTCAGCTAAATTTTTATATATAAATATAATACTCTGTCTCTAAGTTAACTTAGAACTTGGCCCAGTAATTAGGTCATTGAATTTAATTCTAAATTAATGTTTAGAATTTATATTTAAAATAGATTTAGAGCTATAATTTTAGATTTTATATTTAGACATTTTGAAGTGATTTTTTTTTTCATTTTTACCTATTGTTCCTTTCATAGCTTGGGGTAGAAATGAATGGCATTAGTACTCTGGTGGTTTGTGAAATGCTGAAAATCTGCCAAAGTGCTATTTAGGCTGTTCATTTTACCATACAATTTATAATGCATGGCCAATGAGTCATAATCTCAATTGACTTTGTTATTACAATTACCTTTGTTAATTGAGGTGGTTGAGATGAACGAAAGAAAAGAGAAAAAAAATAAAAAGACAACCAGAATTTTTACAGACAATCTGGCATCATTTCAGATTTCTATATCTGAAATATTATCATAAGCGATGCATTTTCTTGGCATTGACATGTAAATCAATAGTCTGAACACAATTTAAAGAATGCTGCCTTTCCTTCCAATACATAAAACCCAACATTGAGCACCTAATAAGGCACTCTTCAGTGGGTGGTGACTCTATTGGGCCCTTTCCATCATGCAAGGGTCATGGGCTAATTTTTCAGATACATATACCCATTCTGTTTTGCTTTTACCCACAGAGCCTCAGCTAGCATTATAAGGTTGGAATGTTTGATCCACAAACATGGACTCCCACCGAGCATATGCCCTAACTAGAATATCCACCTCATAGTGAAGGATGTGTGAGCTAATCACATACTTAGTGATGTGCTCCTAAATATTTAACGACTGGCTCTTCTTGCAGGGAAAACAGATTTATAACATTTTCTCACTTATCTGATATAAATACTCGCTCCATGTCAACTGCAAGCTACCAACATAATCTCATTCAGGTAGAAATGTTCTGAAAATTCACCAGCTGATATGTGCTGGTTCCAGCAACCAATACACATAGTTCATCATCCAGAAGTGGCTAGCCTCACAGAATGCTGGAAGGCCTTTTAAAGGCACAGCTGAAGCACCAACATGGAGGCAACACTTTGATAGGGGTAGGTGTCATTATTCAGGATACAATTTATGTATTAAATCAATTAACTCAGAAACTTTTATATTGTGCTTCATTCCCAGTAACTCTTGCCAGGTGACAAATGGTTATAGCTGTCACCAGGCACTTTGGACTACTTGTGCCCAGGTACAAGCACAAGAGAAGGTGAGTCACCACGATGGCCAAGGTTATTGATACTGAACAGCAGGAGGTATCTGAGCTGTTTTCACACAGTTGGGTTGGGGAGAAATTTGTGTGGAATCCAGGTAATACTCTAAGGGGCTCTCTTGTTACCCCTTTATAACAGCTGTGGCCAGAAAGTGCCAGCCCCCAAGAGTGAAGGATTGATTCTGTCTACCAGTTAAGCCATGATGATCTGCCAAGTTGTTGGTGATGGGAAGTCAGAATGGATAGTGGAGGAGGGAGAGGCTAAGGACCAGATGAAGTCCTGAGATCAGCTGAAGCTACAGAGGCTGCATTTCAGTCCATAACCTGCCTCTGCTGAATTTCCCTTCAGAAAGAAAACCCCACAGAACCATGGAACAGATGCTTCCTGAACCTGTGTGGAAAAGTTGCTCTGTGTTGCAAAAGGGGTGGAGCATAGCAATCTCGAGAATCTGTCTCTCATATCTTCACCTGCAGGGATGGAAATTGATCTACAGTCCTTAACCCTAAAATCTCTAAAATCCATCATCACATTTACACCAAGGCCATGCTTTACATAGGTTACTCCCAGTCAATTACAGAATATGGTAGTGATAAGATAGGCACATTCCTATGAGACTCCTATAACAGGCAATGCTGGCTTGAGGACTCCTTGGCGGCCTTGGCAACCTCTCTTAGAAGTGCACTTCAGCCTCAGATGCTTGCCTCCAATCATCTTTCCTTTGATCTCTACTCTACCTGGGGTCAGATTTGTATCACAGTTTGACATCTCTCCCAGCTTCCTGTCATCCCTTCATGTTTGTCCTTACAAGCAATTCCCTTTAATAATAATAATGTGTATGTAATTTCCTCATGGCATAGGCTTCTTTTTTTTTTTTTTTTGGTACGCAGGCCTCTCACTGTTATGGCCTCTCCCGTCGCGGAGCACAGGCTCCGGACGCGCAAGCTCGGCGGCCATGGCTCACAGGCCAAGCCACTCCGCGGCATGTGGGATCTTCCCGGACCGGGGCACGAACCCGTGTCCCCTGCATCAGCAGGTGGACTCTCTCAACCACCGCCACCAGGGAAGCCCAGGCATAGACTTCTTGAAGGATCTAGACTAGCCCAGGCTCATTGGTATCATAGGTACTAAGATGCAAATTGTATGTATATTATCTACATTCATTTTTAACACATATTTGCAAAATAGAAATCATATACACATTTTACAGGTGAAATAGGTGACATTCCAGAAGGTTAACTATTGCCCATGTTCACATAAGTAACAAGTGGCAGTGGAAAGATTCACATTTAAGTCTCTCTGGCATGCAGATATGCGGTCTTTCTATCCTGGTGCTGAGTCACACGATTGAAATGAGAAATAATTACCTCCCAAGAAAATAATTTGGGACAGGTATGGATATTACCTCACGGAATCAGATTTCTTGCACCATAAGAAAAAAATTAATACCCAGAATTAAAATGAGCTATTTTGGAAGTAATGCATTCTTTATAACAGGAGATGTGAAAGTGTAGGCTGGATAAGTGAGTGCCAGGAAATTTATAGGGAACCTTTAAACATTAGCTGTGTGTTTTGATGAATTAGGTTCTATATAGAGTGTGAGTGCCTGTGTTGCTTGGTGTTTACTCAAAATTTCACAGATGAGTCCTTTAGTTACCAATGAGATATGAAGCTTCCCCCAAAGTGACTAGAGTTTAATAATATATTCCTGGAAATTATCTCAAATGCCATAGAAATAGTTCCAGATAGACCAATTTTCTTCCTAGGATTTTTTTTTCTGTCTCCAATAGCTATTTAAAATGTACTGAGTATGTCTTTTTCTTTGTATATCAATCTTAGATCAATAGAATTCCAGATTAAAGAAATCTTGGAAATCTGTTCAAGTCCATTCCCTTTATAATCATTAAAACTGACTGAGAGTTATAGAATCAAAGATGATTCTATTCTTTCAATTTCAGATTTGTGTTTTAGTTGTTTTTAAACAACAAGGTATGGGAATTTTAGACCGCAGTATTGATATTTCTTTATGTCTCATTTTTTCCAAAGGGGTAAGAATTTCCATGAGGTTACCTACCAGTCCCTAAACTAATTACTTGCAACCAAGGGCAGCATTATCCTTAGAAGACCAAGAGAAAGGCAAACCCAGCACAAAGTGAGTTCACATCCTTCTGGAGTCAAAGTTTTTGCTGCCTTAAAAGTAAGATTTAGGCTGACAGAAATGGTACTAGAAACCTGAATGCCTAAAAAAAATTTTAAAAACAGATTACTTAAAACATTTTGAGTTTTTAAAACATTTTGTAATTTATGTGCTTAGTATACACTATGTATTCATACATTTCCGAATAAATACAAGAGAAAGACATTGTCACTAAATATAAAAATGCAATACAATGACATCTCTTCTTATTTTGTTTTTTATTTTAAGTTCTGAAAAATGTTGAGATTTAAAATGTTTGCTATAAATAAAGAAGCTTCTACTGACTACAGGATGTTATCTTAGCTTCCAAAGCTTGAGTCAAAGTTCATGGTCTGATATGTACCTAAAATCATCTTAATCATTTTAGTTTATTTTTATTATGTGTTGTTATGGCTTTTCTCTGTGATAACAGAGGCAATCCTAAAACTAAAAAAAACCTACCACAGCATTCTATCCCCCTGACACAGTGGAAGGTCTCCTCTGAGAGATTTAGATTATTCTACATGTCTTGGTAATGTAACATTTTCATGGTGGCAAAGCCTTTTTAGAATCAGTATCTGGAATGTAGAGATGATGGGATACATCATTCAAAACCGCCAAATCAGTACTTCTATTTTGATTTCTGAGAATCTTTTTTCAAAAGAAATATTCAGTGATCATGATTTTCAAATACAGTAGATCTGTCATGTTTCTTAGATACAAATTTTGATGGAAATTGAGGTATACCAAACTTAATGCCATATCTAGAAACTAAATGCCACTAATGCTAGTAAACTTGCTGAGAAAATGCAAAGCATGTATTGGACCTTCTATTAAAGGCAGACATTTTAGAAAGATCTTTAACTGTGTAACATTTTTCTGTAAACCTCATTTAGATTCTTGGAAAACCCACCCAATGCCAAAATATTAGTTTTTGTTTTTATTATGTCCTAAAAATATTAGCACTTCCTTGTATTTTTCTAAATAGTTTGAAATAAAGTTATCTGAAAAAATATCAAGGCTCTCAAATGGCTGAAATCAGGAAAAATATCTGTTCCAAATCCTTCACACCTCTTTGTTTCTATGTCCTTTTCCATATAACTTTATATTGTCCATTCACAATGAGCAGTGTGGGTGGACTGATCCTCTGATTATGGGATTGGACAATGGAATTTTGCAGCCTGGGCTTATTCTCACCCTTCAGCCATGGGGAAAATGAGCTCATATCTAGGCTAGCCTGCTGGTCTCTGAAAGAAGATGAGGGCTGTGTGGAGCAGAGCCAAGGTTTACTAGTATAGATCAGCCAATCCCCAGGAGCATGAGTAAGCACAGTCCAGATCAGTAGAAACACTTATGAGCATTCACCTAGCATTATGTTCTATGTTGATCTATCATTTTATTTGTGACAGATACAGCTATATCAGGCATAATTTCCTATAATGTGAGTAATAATCCTATACATATTATACGCATAGTTGGGAAAGACTAATAATTCCTACTGATGGAATCAGAACTCAAAATATCTCAAGTGAGAAGGAGTTATAACACTAGGCAAATAAGGGGTAAATGTTTTCCTTGAGTGAAGGGAGCAGGCTTGCTGGCATTACAGAATAAAATACTTTCACAAAAACTAAAGGGAAAAATGGCATTGAAATGAGCCTTGAGAGAAGTCAGAAGCCAAACCATACATCTCAAGTTAGCATTCGGCATTTACCTGGAGAGTAGCAAGTATCAAATAGGTCTCATCTTTGTCTAGGCTAGATTAATTCATAATAATCATTATATATTGAATTGAATATTTTACATTCAATTAGAAGGTTGATCTAAGCTCACTGGTTGGAAATGAAAAGGAGGATGTAAACATTGATTCAATTGGAAACAGTGTAGTGGTTAGGTATTAAAATTTTGGAGAACCAGATTGAAATTTCTGGTATAACTTTTATTATTTTTGTGGCATTAAGAAGATCATTTAATCTCTTAAGTTTCAGTTTATTAACAGCCAGACAGAAATAATATCTCTCTGATGGGTTGTTAAATGTGTGACAAGAGTTCAATACCTTGGCCATAGTCCTGCCCCTAATATCATAAGGTTGAAGACAATAGATACTACGTTCTCTCAAATTGAGAGAAACAGAGGTCAGCATCCCTTCACTAGGTCAAGTGAACAGGGCACAAGAAAACTAGTTGTAGCAATTTTAGATGACTAAAAGAAAGGGAGACTCACTGCCTTGCAGTATGCTTGTTGAGAGATGGGAATCCATCAGCCTAATTTACTATTGCTATCCGAAAAGAATGCTGTGAAATATTTCTTGGGAAAGCTACAGGGTGACCCTGGATTCTCATCTGGGGAAATCTGAAGAAGGCAGGGTGGCTGGGGCAGTCTGCAACATTATCTAAAAGAGGGAAAACTAGTAAGAATATCAAACAAGGATGTGCTTTCCTCAGGTGAAGCAGACATGTGTAAGGTACCATTAGAGACAGTGAAGTGGGGAGCAGGTGGCAAGCGCAAGGAACTCTGGGACATCTCAGTTGGAGTACATCCTCCTCTTTAAGGACCTTGCAGAGAGGAAAGCAAGAATCTGACAATTCTTCCTTCCCAATCTTGCCCTGCAGTTGTGGAAAACACTTTGAAATGGATATAAGATTGACTCTGATTTAGATTGGACTTGGATTTTTATATCTGAAAGTGAGTCAATTACTGGCATGGTACTGTTGATCCACCAAAATGCAGCCAGAGAGCTAAAGCACCTGTCTAATAATCCCTGAAGGCATAGGAGCAGGAAATTTTACAGAGCATGGATGAAAGAAATAATTGGAGAAAAAAATAAATCTTTTAAATCAGCATGGTATTTAGTTAAGACTGTTCATTATACTGGTTTTTATATAAAGAAGTAATGAGCTATTTGTTGGTAAATCATTCAAAACAGAGTATGGCATATAATAAGGGCTCAATAAAAGAAAGCTTTTATAATTATTTGAAGAAAAAATATCAAATTTCAATGCAATCCAAAATAGAAAGGGCTATATTGAATAGTAACAATGGAAAATTAAAAAGTCAAAAACCAAAGAGCCATGTAGTCAGGCATCATTCTGAACTTGAATAGAAGATTCTTTCATGATTTCTTTAATTCCAGGATTCTATTATTCTAAGCCTGAATTATTTCTCCATGTGGGAAAAAAATCTGTTTTTATCCCAAATTAAATAGACAATATTATTCTTCCTACATTTTTTTAATGTAAAGAAACAGATTATTTCTTTTTATCCTCTAAGAGCATCCACTGTTAAATCAATATCATTCATCCTTTTGGTTTGAAGTTTTAGCTCCCTTTATCAAGTGCATGTCATAAAAACTTGTCTGTCAGTATTCATTCTTTGATGGCTCTTTCTTCATTTTTGAAAATGATACTGACATAAAATGAGTGACAGAGCACTACAGTACTGCTAGGACTGTCTGGCAAGCTTTTATATAACAGTAACTTGCTTTCCTTTGTACTAACTTATTTTGAGCTTCTGCATAAAGGATTTTAATAAAAACAAAACAGATCAGAGGTTAAGCAAAGAGTATTTCACTTTTTTAAGCAACTGTCATTTTCAGAAATATATATTATATACATACACACACACACACACACACATACACACACACACACACACACACACACATAGTCTCCTGACTCAGAGAACTGTTTCAATTCAAACTTTAGGGGGAGTAGTTCCATACTTACATCTTGGTTGGTCATCTCCCAGTAGGGTCTCTCTCCATAAGACACAACCTCCCACATTACGATCCCATAGCTCCAGACATCACTGGCAGAGGTAAACTTTCGGAAAGCTATAGCTTCTGGGGCAGTCCATCTGATTGGAATTTTGCCTCCCTACAATTGAAAAAGAAGAAAAAAATTCCCACATACTTCAAATGTATCTAGGGATACTGCTTCCTCACTGAAAAGATCTAGAAAGAGATGTAGCATTTTTAAGTGAATCTGTTTGACAGCTTACAGTCTCTCTTCACATATCTCAGCCCATAAGCACTTGTAGGCTGACTACTAATTGGCTGGCTGGAAGCTTTCTAGTTTAAATTCTGTTTGACTACTGGAACACCTAGAGGACCCACATCTCAATTACACTATCAGGATGGCAGCTTTAAGTGTGGAAAGCAGGCAGTCAGGCAAATCAATAAGGTATACTTTCATGACTTTCTAACAGAAAGTAAAGGACTCAAATTCCCAGGGTTCTTTTTTCCTTTAATATAGGGACTGTAAATAGAAAGTCTTGATTGCTGAATGTAACCATGAGAAGTTTAAAAGTTAATAAGACAAGCATGAAAATCAGATGTGTTAAAAACTTAGACTTTCTCCTGACACCGTGCAATTTCTTTTAGACTTGATTTCTCTTATTTCCTATTGTCATATTTTTGTGTGTGTTTGGTCAAACTGTTTTTTTTTTTTTAACCAAAAAGGTAAGTATCTAAATGAGATTCAACCAAATTAAAAATTATTAAAATTAGATTATGGGGGGGAAAACTTACAACATTATCAAGTTTGGGGTTTTTACATGATAAAAACAATGATTTGGTAAGTTTTCTCCTAGTTTACAAGATAACACTTTTATATCCCACCCCTTTCAGGGTAAACTTTTTTCTCCTCATTTTTAAAAGAAGAAAAATCAATGCAACCAAACATTTCATCTATAAGCAAATATATTTTAAAAGAGAGAAAGAGAGAAGTGAGTGTTTTGAATATTTTCCTGTAAAAAGACTAATATATGCCTTCCTGTTTTGCAGGAAGAAAAAAAGTTGGTTCACATACTAGAAAAAATGGGACTTAAACTTTCTTTATGAACCAAAGTTTCAGGATATATGAAGAAATAACAATTTCATGTAATGCTTAAAATTGTTCTGAGTTGATGTTAATTTGAATTATTGAAACTAAGTTTGAATTATTTACTCCTTAGAAATATGGTAGCAGCACATTGAGAAGACTTTCCTGAAACATAACTTTTGTTAATTAATTGTTCATAGGCAAGATCACATTATTAGGCCTGGCTATGTGGCACTGGGATCATCTATAATTATTGCAATTCCTCTTGAAATTGTAATTTGTCGATTACTTTAAACTTCAGCCTAGAAATTTTCTCCTGGTCCTCTGACCATCATATTGGACATCAATATTATCTGAAGTTCTCTTATTGGCTCATCTCTCAGTATATGGATTATCCACAAAGTGCTGCCACACCCCATTTCCCAGGAGTAAGTCTTGAGGGTCTCAGGATCTCTGGCTCCTCTCCCCCTCCCTCTCCACCAGCATGACACATTCACACAGACCTTGACAAATTTACTTTATGCATTTAGCTGAGACACCAACCAGTCATGCTGGGAATGGGTTTTTCTATAACCTCAATCTTGTTTAGGCCAAGTTTATTAAGTGTAACTCTAATCCCAGGAGAATTCCTAATTGAGGTTTCATTTAACTCAAATAATGACAATAATAATTAGGTCTGGAAGGAAAGGGATATTCTACCAATTAATTTATTGATTTATTAAGCTGACAATTTGAAGGCTTTGTTTGCTTAGATAAGTTACCCATGATCTTCAGCATAGTATAATCCTTAATTATCCATAAGTCACAATGCAACAATGAAAAAAAAACAGCCTTATAATCTATAGTTTATTGTTAGACTATGAGTAGAAGTCATTTTAAAACGTTAAATTAAATAAGAAAATGTGTAACATCTATCATAAGAATAAGAGATGACAAAAGTATTCTGTATTGAAACAAAAGTTAGCCACATTGTATAGTGAAAAAGATATAATGATAAATTCCTGTCTTCATAAGAAGTTTAAACATTGAGGATATCTTGATGCCCTTCAGAAGATTTAGAATTAAACAAATGTAGTTTATTAAAAGGGATTAAAACTCAAGAAGTGCAATACATAGACTGTCCAGAAGATTCTGTTGCATCAATTCCCACAGTTTTCCACAGAAAAAACTGTCAATTATACAACAGCAATTCAGGAAGCAATTACTTTGCTGGAAAAGGGTGTTGATTTATGCTAATTATGATAATGTGCATTAGTGACCAATTTTCCATAGATGTGGGCTTAACAATTTACATAGTATAAAAGAAATTAGGCATTAAAATACTTCCAGTAATGTTAATATATGTATATATAATATATTTATTGCTTTTAATGCAGGAGATTCTCTCTTTAACTTTTTCTTTTACGTTTAATACTCTATATGATTTTATGAGTTGTATCCACTATGAACTCAAACTTTTTATTTTCAGTATCTGCTAAGACTCATAAAGTGAATACTTGGCTTATCTGAATTTAATATTTGAATTTTCTGATATCTAACAAGGAGAGTTATCTGGATTTTTTTAATCCACCTTCCCCTTTTTCTCTCTCTTTCTGCCTACATTGGAGGAATTTCTTTCTTTTTTCCTTTCTTTCTTTTTTTTTTCTATTTCCTTTAAAATCTTTAAATATTAAATGTCCCTAGTCTAGTATTTCAGAAATTCATTTTGTTAGCTCTTACCCTAGTGGTGTAGGCTGCCTCAGGATCATCTTCCAGTACCCTGGAAAGCCCAAAGTCAGACACTTTGCAGACAAGGTTACTATTTATTAAGATGTTTCTGGCAGCAAGGTCTCTATGCACATAGCCCATGTCAGAAAGGTACTTCATTCCTGCAGCGATGCCTCTCAGCATACCAACCAGCTGGATCACAGTGAACTGCCCGTCATTTTTCTGTAAAGATTATACAGAAATATTAGTCCTACAACCCCAATCACTAAGGGAAAATATGAAAGGATCTTCCTTCAATCCCCAAATTAATATATACTACTACCAAATTCATATGCAATTTCTATCTGAAGGAGAATGGAAAAAGTTAAGCAATAGATAGTTAACTTGATAATGCGTAACAGTCCTCTGCTCGGTCAAAGCAGATAAAGGCTTTGAAAGCCCTTGACCAAAATCTCACTTACAGTTGCTCTTTTCTGCATTGTAATCCTTTATTCTCAGTCATCAGAGGAGTGTTTTCACCACTTCAACCTAGTGCCTGCCTTGGGTTCACACTGCACATTTTTGAAGTGACTTAAAAGAAGCTGGCTGGATAGGCATATTGGGGTAAGGAAAAAGTGGCCAGAGGAAGTAAGGGAGAACCTGCAGTAGCAGATGGGGGAGGGAGGGACTGAACAATGACCAGGAGAATGTTAGCATTTCTTGGAAGCTTGCTGTCTTTGTCAAGGGCACTGGACTTGGTGCAGACACACAGAATAAGGCTCAAATGATGCTTATCTTGAAATAAAGGAATGATGTGACCTTAAGAGACTGAAGAACTTAAATATATGTATAAGGAATTTGGCAGCAGAATCTGGTAAAGGCTGGAGATTGAAAGGGAAGTTTGCCTTGTCAGTGGACCCCTGTCATATTCAATGCACAGGCCCTTCTTATAATCGTCATTAATGCCACTGTCCCGTTACTTTTAATCAATAGCAATAGTTGCTATATTGAAAGTGAAAAGCTGCCAGACTATAGGTTTAATCAGGCCTGCAAACATGTTACATTGTCTAGCACATGCTATTTATTAATAAAATGAATTGCCAACATTTAAAATTTGAAGACTTGCATATTTAAAAATACAATCTTTTCCTAAAATCCAGAAGATCTGACAACATTGGCTACTGTCTGTTATCACATAATGACTCTGCTGGTACAAGTAGTGACTGGCCCTCAGATGAGTTATGAGTCTATTTGACTCTTTCATTAATATAGATGATTTTCATGGACTTTTTAGACATTTTCCTTATTCTGCCTGATATACTTTGAGAGAGTTAAGTACTTTTTTTTTGTTCTTTTTAAAAAAAATTTTGTTGAAGTATAGTTGATTTACAATGTTGTGTTAGTTTTTGCTGTATGGCAAAGTGAATCAGTTACACATATACATATATTGACTTTTTTTAAGATTCTTTTCCCATATAGGCCATTACAGAGTATTGAGTAGAGTTCCCTGTGCTACACAGTAGGTCCTTATTAGTTATCTATTTTATACATAGTAGTGTAGTGTGTATATGTCAATCACAATCTCCCAACTTATCTCCCCTCCTCCCATTTCCTCCCCTGGTAACCATAAGTTTGTTTTCTACATCTGTGACTCTATTTCTGTTTTGTGAATAAGTTCGATTGTACCATTTTTTTAGATTCCACATATAAGCGATATCATATGATATTTGTCTTTCTTCAGAGAGAGTTAAGTACCTATAAAAGCTTCTCTTTTTCTCCTTTCCTTACTTCCTTTTCTCCTTCCTTCCTTCCCTCTTTTATTTTTTTTTTGGGGGGGGCACATTAACATACACTTAAATAAAACTGTAGAGACATATAATTTGGATTTGTATACATTTTCTGAAGTGAATAATTTTCAAATCAAAGTTAATTTTTGTAGTATAATTATCCTGACTCCAGATATTTCTATTTAAAATTTAGCTTTAAAGTGGCTGGATTTCAACTTCAACATCATGGTCAATATATGAATAACACTTTGAATAGTTACATTTGTCTCATATCTTACCTTTAAAAATGTATCTAAAGAGCCATTTTCCATATACTCTGTCACTATCATCACTGGTTTACCTAAAAAGAACACAGTGGTATAAACTGTTGCTTTTAGATTTTGTACTCTTATCTAGGAAAAGTTTACTTGGAAGTTTTTATTGTTGCCCAAATTATATACATCTGTTAAAAAAAATAGTCCTTTTTGAGTAGCAAGTAAATTTATAACATGATGATATCTTAGTATATACTATATTGGGTCAGTGAGAAGAAAGTATCACAAGAATGATAAAGATTGACATTTAACATTCAAAAACCCATAATTTTCAATACCAAAACCAATTTATGTCGAAAATGAGTTTAAGGATGAATTTTATTTTAATAGAGGTAATGATATAAAGTGCCAAATAATAATATCCAGCAAAGCACTGAAAACATATTCATCTTCCTCACAGTTCTAAATAAAAACTCCTGTCCAGTCTAACTACCCTGTTTATGATCCCTGGAATATATGTTGTATTTTCCAAACTTTATTTCTATGTTCTTATAATTCATTTACTTATGGCTACCTTTACCCTCTCTGCCACATACTTATGATCTTTATCAACCCAAATTTTTTCATTCTTCAAAACCCTGTTCTGATTCCTCTTGCTGTCTGGAATCTTCTCTTGCAATCATCATTCTGATGGATGAGGTCCTCCTCTTTTCATGTCTGATATAAAACTGTAGCTAGACAGACTCTGGAGCTACACTGCTTGGCTTTGTATCCCAGATCAATCACTTATTATCAAGTGATCTTGGGCAAATCAACTCTTATCTCTGTATCTCATTTTTCTCATCTGTAAAACGGAGATATTAATGGCACCTGCCTCATAGAGTTACTGTGAGTATCCACCAAGTCATATTGTTACCCAGGTCACTTAAAATAGTGCCTGTCACTTAGAATTTGCTATGTATTATTATTTTATAAACTTTATCAACTTTGTATCTGTGGGATTTCATTGCTAGATATGTCGACTAAGAGAATAGATCATATTTTATCCCTCATAAAATTATGGCAGTTAGTGTGTAATATGTCTGTGATACAAGATGAAAAATATAAGATCAAAAATCTTTGCTATAGGGCTTCCCTGGTGGCGCAGTGGTTGAGAGTACACCTGCCAATGCAGGGGACACGAGTTCGTGCCCCCGTCCGGGAAGATCCCACATGCCGCAGAGCGGCTGGGCTCGTGAGCCATGGCCACTGAGCCTGCACGTCCGGAGCCTGTGCTCCGCAATAGGAGAGGCCACAACAGTGAGAGGCCCGCGTACCGCAAAACAAAACAAAACAAAACAAACTTTGCTATATGAAAAAAATATCTAAAACATGGTTGTTAGTTTTATCACTCCATGCTAACCTCACTATTTTAAAACATGCCCCTTTACTCTTTGATAAAAGTATACTACATACAATTTTAGTGTTAATTTAAACTATTTTTAGGTAAGTAAAAAAAGACCTTATGATAGTAAAATTCTATCTTGTATATCTATTAATTAACTTTTTATATTATAAAGGGAAACAGGGCCTATTCAATTATGAAATGCACTGTAATTAACTTAATGGCATTCTCCAGAAGGGTATCTGTATTTTACTTGAGAAGTGATTCATTCAGGTCATAGAGTTAGAACTTTTATATTTATTCATACAACATTAGTCTGAAATGTAAACAGAGATATAGAAAGTTAGACAATTGCATGAAAAAGAAATAACTAGAAAGAAAAAGGAGTTTTCATTCCAAAATCACTTAAAACTCACTATTTAGTATAATAAGGTAGGTCAGTCTAATTTCTCACTCAGACAATTATCTTCTTTTAAAATACTTTAGAAGCATTATTCTTTGAATGAAATGTGACAAGTAATGCTAAAAAGGCAGATGCATTTCTCCTCCTCTTTAAAGTTTGTAAAAGTTATTTAAAAAGTTTGTCTAAAAAATTCATTTGTCATATATTTGTACTATGCCTCCGTTAGGTAAAACATGCCATGTGTAGAGAATATACATTGGAGATGTCATTTGATTTGAATTTGGAATATTGAAAGCGTCCCTGGTGTAATAAAAGGTGACAGATATTCCAGGAAGAAGAGGCAGCATGGGCCAAGGTATCTTGCCATGAAAGAGTTCATCAAGTTCAAACATGGCTAGAGGGCTGAATTTTGCTTTGTAATTCAGGAAGTGACAGGAGATGAGTTGGGGAATGTTGATTTTTAAAACTGACTGGAAATACAATACCTTAGTTAGAAAAAAAAGAATGACTCATTGTATTTGTAAATGGCCAAGACAACATAACAGAAAAAAGGATTATAACTGCTTTTTCTCCTTACTATGGCTGTAATCTAAGTTCATGAATTGAGATATGCTTCCAATTTAACCTCATTTTAATGATGCCACACCCATTTTAATGGTCCTCAGACAAACTCTAAATAGACAAAATTCTGCTTTAGGCCCTTTTGGTCCCATTCTTACATCCTAGAGCCTATTTCTGGCTTTTATTAATGTTGAAGCCCCTTTTCCTTCAAAAGTCCAGAATTAATATGCTTCCCCAAGGGCGACAGCCAAAATATTTGATAACTGCCTTGGCACAGGTACCTACATGTCTGAAGTTCAACCAACCATAATGCTGGAATATCAGAACGTCCTGGTGTACCAGACATCACCTCTTCATCTGCCTGATTTCAGGAATTCTGAAGTACCCAGAGATGAAGCTGAGTAGGCATATAAAAGGGTAACCCTGGCTTCAGCTTTTTATCAAATAGCATGGGAGTATTTCAATAAATTTACAGCTAATAGAGCCAAAAAAGTATGTATTTGCTGAACACCAGCCCTGATCAAATTAGGAAAAGAGCTACATTTTCTAGAATCAGCCTGTGTTTCTAGGAATATTGTGACGAAAGAAACGGAAGAACAGCTTCAGGGCTAACAGCACATTTTGGCTTCTGTAAGAAACTTGCTTGCTTGCTTGGGGCGGGAAGAACCGGGCTCCTGATTGGCTGATTCAAAATTAAACAGCTCCCTCCCGCCTTGGGGACTTCCCGCCCCGTGAAGGGTATAAAAGCCTCGCCCGGCTGTTAGTTGGGGTCTCACTCACTTCTCTCCAAGTGGGACCCTGTCCGGACAGTTTGTGTAAGCTTCTATACTTGTACTTGTATAAATCCTTTGCTAATCTTTCTGCTTGGTGTTGGTGATTCTCGGGTGTCCTTGGTTGGGACACGGGTCGAATTTACCGGGGAACTTGACTCCAGGTGTGTGGCTCCCGGACCGCAACATTATGTCCTGTGTAGTTCTGACTCTCACTTACAGAAATCCGTTGAGGGAGTTGTCATAGTTTAATTGGAATTGGAAGAACTGAATTCCAGCAGATATCCAGAGAATATAGTTTTAGCTTTCCCTCATTGTTTCCTCTCAGCTCTTACCACATGAGCAGATGCCTTGTCCATCAAAGTGAAGGCCTAATCAATGTCTACAATTATCTACTCTACCCCAGTACTTTTATGATTACAGCACTTCTCCTATATTACTACTTCAAAACCTTCAGTTTCCTTCTATTCTCTTTTTCAAGAGAATAGAAAACATTTTCTCAGTTTCTTTCTCTTCTCTCTGTCTATCCTCTAATTTTTTAGACCCTCTTCTTAACAGCTATGGGTTAGTGGTAAATATATACTACTGCTCACCCAAGGTCTCCTGAGCAGGAGTTGGATAAAATCCCTATGTAAAAATACCTCTTTCCTGGGTAAATTTTTTCCTTAAATTCAACCCAGATTCACTGAGCTTAGACAAAAGAATTCATACTCTAAAGAGAATGACTGATCAGAAACTTTATTGATATTGAATAATATATATTTGGAAAGAAAGAGTAATTGCTTTTTAGGGAGATGGGCACCTGGTATTCCTCCTATAAGATTTTTTTTTAGTATTCATCACTTAGCTTTAAAAGTCAGATTCATTATTTATGACAGTGTAGGTTTCGAAAAATATGATAGGGACCTAAAACACCTCTTATATTTCAGAAAATGGGGCAAATGCAATTAAAATGCATGTTTGCAAACAAGCATGATCTTCTTTTGTTGACAAGACAATTCAGGACTCATTTGATTATTTCTCATGCTTGAGCCATTTTAATGATAATTATATTTAGTTTGGCATATGTTTTGTCTCAGTTCCTGCTAGCCTGCAAAAATGACATAGCATTAATTAATGTGGCTTTACTCTAACCATTGTAAATTCAATAAAATGGTATAAATCATTATCCAGCTTGAAGTACAGACAAAGAGTAAATCTGCCAATAATTTTGAAAGAATATTATCAAAAATCAATATAAAAAGAGCTCATAAAGCATGTCAAAACATGATTTTAATCACAAAGTAGAGTTTTTACATTACTTCATAATATTTACTGAGGACCCAGTTCAGGCAGAGTCTAAATAGTAATAGAAACACATTATTTGTGGAATTCACTAACCTCATATTTCATCATTTGGTATTGATAATCATAAAAGAACTACAGTTTATTGATATACTGAGTGCCCACTTACAAGGCATGATGTTATTTTTAATTGTTATCAAAATTCTATAACAGTGATATTACAAAAGCCTCTTTTCAGAGAAAGAAAAGTGAGGCTTGAAATGATTCAATATATTACCTGAGTTGATTAGTGCAAGTCATATAAGAAACAAAGTGGGGAATCAAATTCATGTCCACCTGACTATAAAAGTTGTTTTCCTTCCCTCCATACTATGATGCCTATAATTTCCAAATATTATTTTAAATTTAACTTTAAAATCTCACAAATATTTAGTCTTTTGTGATAATATAAGTTTGATAATCATAACTATGCCATACCAAACTATTCATGCATTAATGGCAGATCTGGTAGGGATTCAGTTGCTTTCAATAAATAATATATTCTTATGTATGATCATTACTTATATGTGCTCCAAGCGTTCTGAAGTGTTCGATAGTGAAGTGGATAGGTCTTGGATTCCACTTATATGAAGTATCTAAAGTAGTCAAACCCATAGAAACAGAAAGTAGAATGGTGGCTGCCAGTGGCTGGGGGAGGGGGAAAGAAGGAATTACTGTTCAATAGGTATAAAGTTTTAGTTATGCAAGACAAAAAGTTTCTAGAGATCAGCCGTACAACATTGTGCTTACAATTAAAAAAAACTGTATCTAC
Organism: Lipotes vexillifer; assembly: GCF_000442215.2. Lineage (NCBI taxonomy): Eukaryota > Metazoa > Chordata > Mammalia > Artiodactyla > Lipotidae > Lipotes > Lipotes vexillifer. The sequence goes on from NW_006771329.1 coordinate 763,691, forward strand.
ACCTAAAAATTTAATAGGGTAGATATCATGATATGTGGATTTTTCTTACCACAGTAAAACAAAACTGCATTTGCTTCCTTAGTAAGTGATTTTTTTGGTGCTAATGTCCAACAAAATCCAAGAGAGAAGAGAACATGCCACTTCTGGTAAAGCAGTCTTTTTTCACAAGCTATCTCAAAGTTAGGTGAGACAAACTTTGGGGAGTGTTGATTTAGTCCTTGCTTTTCAGAGCATGGCCCTTGACAAGTGGCATAGCTATCACCTGAGAGCTTGCTAGAAATGCAAAATCTCAGTGCCCAATCCAATCTATTAAAACAGATTCTGCATTTTAGCAATATCCTCAGAGGCACGTTGTATTTTGAGAAACACTGAACTAGGCCACATCACAAGAGTTGCAACTAAATCTGGGCTTATTATTTTATTTGCATTGGTACTACCTGCTTTTCTGAAACCACGAGTGCATCAAAAAACACGTGGTACCACTTAAGGGTATAAGGGAGTGTTTGATTTAGAAACATCACAATTCACTGGAAAACAACTGTCACTGGTTTCTTTTACAAACATTTTACAAGATTTGTAAATAATTAAAAGTAAGCCTGTGCTTATACTTATATATCTATAGTTTTATTTCACTACGCCATTCTATTTGGGTTGTATTCCATTTAGTACATTAACACTTGTATCTGTTTGAAATTACTTTTATTTTTACTCCAAGGGAAGCTTGGGATAAGAAATATCATGATTCAATTATTAATGGTTAATGGTCACCCAGAAAATGGGACCCTGTGCTTGTAGTAGGAATAGATAATGCTTATAAAGTGGGGGAATGTGAAGGGAGGATGAAGTATGGGGCAATCAGAACTTAGAAAGGTACTCAGATATTTTAATTCCATTATGACCCTTATTTATTGGTTAACACTTTAGGGAAAACTACTTTTGAAATTATGTAATTTTAATTTTCGGAAAGACTATAAAATCAAAAGCCTCTATACCTTAACTGAAATGGAAACACCAAATGTTTCTATTAAATAGAAATTCCAAATTTTCCATAATATCCTCTTTTATTTCAGGTTGTTTATATTGATATAAACTTTCTCATTAGCTGCTCATTTCTCAAATTAAAAATAAATTAGAATTGCTCTGACATTAGCAAAGGTGGATAATTACTTGTGGAATCAGCAATGATCTACTTTGCAGAGGAGGTAAGGAATCTAAGAATTAACAATGTGACAGCTTTGTTTTATTAGTAATGAAAATGACTTTAAAAACACAAGGTTTAATTTACTAATAATCAATCTTCAAGCCAGTAAATCTGTGTTTCTATAGATATATATCTTTCAGGTGAGTAGAATTTAGACTTTATCAGAAAAAGCCGTTGTAAATATCTAATAAATATCTTATGTTTATTTATTATACCTTTCTCTATGCCCTAATAATGAAAAACTAGTATCAAATTAATGAGCTGGCTTCCATTTCTACTGCAGTGTTAAATTTGTTTATTTCCATCATGGTTTAATACTGATAATGGCTCATAGAATTGTTTCCTTTTGTGAAAGGGAAGATATAAAATTCAAGCATATTCATAATGCAAACATTTTCATTTATACTTCTCAGAATCCAATCTTATACACAACATCTGCAATTGGGTGCTTATAAGCCTCTCAAAAGTAATGTGTCCAAAACGGAACTACTGATTACCAACCACAATCTTGCTCCTCCTGGAATTTTCCCCATAACTGACAATTCCTTTCTTCAAGGTACTCAGGACAAATAATTTATAATTATCATTGACTCTTCTCTTTTTCTCATATTCCACATCTAATCCACAAGAAGACTTACTGTGACTGCCTTCAAAATATCTATAGAATTCAACTACTACTCGCCATCTTGTTAGATTACTACCCTGATCTAACCCATAATGAGGTGTGAATAATGACAGTAGTCTCCTCCCTGTCTCCCCATTTCAACACTGGCTTCTACCGTCTTTATTCAACACAGCATCCTGACTGATCTTGTTAATGTAGAAATAAGATTCTATCACATCTTGGCTCCAAGGATCAGATTAAGAGGCAGTCTTTGCAGGGACCCAAGTGTTCACATACTGTCTATTCTTCTATTAAATCTTCAAGTTAAACTCTTACCAGACTCCTCTCATTCATTCCATTGAAGCAACACTGGCCTTGTTTTTTCTTGAACGTTCTATGCAAGTTCCATTTGAGTCTTGCAGTTTCTTCTTTCTACAACACACTGCCTGCCCCCAGATATCTGTAAGGCTCACACCTTCACTTATTCAAGCCTTATCGGAGAGGCTTTTCTCTAAATAAAATAGAAACCACCAACCCTCAATATGAACAATCCATAATCTCCTAACTTAGCTTTACTCTTTTCATTTAATATATTATAAATGTATTTGTTCAATTAGTTTGTCTCCCCTACCCAAAGGTAAGCTCCATAAAGGCAGGAAATCAGTCTGTTTAATCTCTGCTGTATCCCACTGATTAATAGGAACAGACATGTATTAGGTGATCAATTAATACCTTTTGAATAAATAAATGTTTCTTGTCAAGTGTATACCAAATAATAAAAATGAGGTTAGTAATGTACGCTGTAAGAGCTTGGGTTCTGGAGTCATGCAGAACTGCTTTTAAATCTGGTATTATCCTATGCTAGTTTTATGATATTGGATAAGGTATTTAACCTCCTTAAGGTTAATTTTTCCCATCTGTAAAATGAGAACAAATACTAGTGTCTACAGGATAGCATTATTGTGCAGATTAAAGGAGATAATATATAAAGAACATTAACTTAGCACATACTTAAAGTAACGTTATTATTAGTAGTTATAACTTATATCTATATGCAAGATCCTGTGAAAAGATCCTCTTGCAATTTTCTTCATATGTATTTTAATTATTTTTCCTAAAACACCCATAGTTTTATAGAACAAAGTTGTTTAAATTAAAATATAAATTGTATATCACTTTAACTCATTTTAACTGTTTAGATAACTGTAATTTAGTCATTGATTCATTTACTATCATTCATGTCTTTTAAAAAAGTTTTGAAATTCCCTAATGTGTCTGGCCCTGTGTCAGATACTAGGGGTGTTGTAAACATATATCAATTTCAAGAAGTTCATCATGTAGTAAGGACAGAACATGTAGAGAGATAACTATGATACAATGGACAATGTGACAAAGTGCAGAGAAATGCAGCTAGAATTTGTAAGATTGTCTCTGGCTGAGAATTCATTCATTCAACAAATACATGAAATGCTACACATGCTGAGCACAGATCTAGGAACACACAGGTGAGCAAAATAAAACAAATGTAGAACTGGGATGCTTTCCTTTACTCAGCTATTCAACATTATTGAGTGGCCTACTCTATGCCAGGCAGACACTGAGGATGGAAGGAAAAATGAAGAGAAATGACACTGATCTCATGGAGAAGGTCACATTTGAATTAAACTTGAAGGTCAAATAGAACTGAGGAAAGTGGAGAGGACATGCTAGGGTGGAATGAAGTATCTCCAAGGGCAGAACAAGAACTAGGTAGAGTTTTCTGGAAAGGAAATAGTGTAATATGGAGATACGGCCAAATTATATCAAGTTCAATATCAAAGTATATGTATTTTGCTTGATTTGTTTGCTCCTGGTGATGAAGCAAGAGAGGAAATTGATTTAGTAAAATGTATGGAATGGACTAATGTCCATTGGAAAATACCAAAGTGGAAGGACTAGTCTGAAGATTGTTGGAATAGCCCTGGGTAATATATAATAAAGGCCTGTAAAATAAAATGGACTTTTACAGGATAGAATGAAATAGTATATTTGAAAGATAATTACAAATTTATATAAGTCAGAATTATCTGACAATTTAAATAATCAATTGCCATTGAATGTGTTATTTCCTCAGACATGGAAAGGAAAACAGGGAGACATTTCTTTAATTTTTCTCTAATATTTTGTTTAAATTTATTAATTTTATAGGAGAACTAAGTTAATTTGTATATTATCCTAGATTAAGAAATATAAGTATGAATATTTAAATAGAAATATACATATTTCAATAGAAATATTATATAACTATAAATATTTCAATAGAAATATTTATATTTATATAACTACATTGTATAAACTATATTATATAATTATATTATATAAATATTTATATAACTATAAATATTTCAATAGAAATATTTATATTTATATAACTACATTGTATAAACTATATTATATAATTATATTATATAAATATTTATATAACTATAAATATTTCAATAGAAATATTTATATTTATATAACTACATTGTATAAACTATATTATATAATTATATTATATAAATATTTATATAACTATAAATATTTCAATAGAAATATTTATATTTATATAACTACATTGTATAAACTATATTATATAATTATATTATATAAATATTTATATAACTATAAATATTTCAATAGAAATATTTATATTTATATAACTACATTGTATAAACTATATTATATAATTATATTATATAAATATTTATATAACTATAAATATTTCAATAGAAATATTTATATTTATATAACTACATTGTATAAACTATATTATATAATTATATTATATAAATATTTATATAACTATAAATATTTCAATAGAAATATTTATATTTATATAACTACATTGTATAAACTATATTATATAATTATATTATATAAATATTTATATAACTATAAATATTTCAATAGAAATATTTATATTTATATAACTACATTGTATAAACTATATTATATAATTATATTATATAAATATTTATATAACTATAAATATTTCAATAGAAATATTTATATTTATATAACTACATTGTATAAACTATATTATATAATTATATTATATAAATATTTATATAACTATAAATATTTCAATAGAAATATTCCTTTGGTCAATTTTGATAATATTTCCATGGGTGGAAAAAATAAATATTAAAGAACTAAGGCTGCTGCAATGGAAAAATTATAATTTTCCACTTCTAAATTTTATTCCTGAATCTATTGGAATAGTAAAAGCTGGCTCTATGTATGTTACATTAAAGCATCATGCGTTGTGAATGAGTCAATTAAGCCAGGACCTGTGGGTTTCTTACGTCATTTGTCATAAGTCTCTCTAGAATATATATTTATTTATGATGTCTCCTGTTTAACAACAAATCACAGAAGGAATTTGAATGAGGCCCCATATTTCTGGCACGTAAGGCAGTGATAGAGGAAAGAGGAAGGTTCATATGGCACCACCCAGAGGAGTGCTACTTCAGACTCCCCACCTCAGCTTCAATCAAAACAATCACAAGATTTAGGTGCACTTATGTCTCATTATCTGTGTGTTGCAGATTGAGAATAACTGCTGAATAAATTAGCATCAGATCAGAGAACATGAAATTAAGGACACAAATAAAGTGAGTTGCAACATGGTAAATTAAAAACAAGTTGAAGACTTCCTAAGTTGAACATCAAGAGCTACATTTATTAAGGGGAAATATAGTTTCAATTCAAACAGAAAAAAAAATAAGACAAATAAGTATTTTAAATATTTACATTTTGCTTTACCTGTATGTGTAACTTCACCACAGCAACATCAAACAGAATATTTGATTAGAAGATTGGAAATTTTAAGTCTGTATTTTCAACCACAGCCCTGAATTTTAGACTAGACTTTACAGAATTTAAATATGATCATTTGCTGATAATGGCATTTGCTTCTTAAAATAAAGGTCTCAAGTGCATATAAAATGGTATATGACAAATTTAGTTGTTTTACTATGAGAAGTTTAGTTGTCTTATATTGCTCAGTCAGGACCCATTCACATAAAACAAATTCTGTAATAAATCAGAGATCTATAAAAGTAGGTGACTACTGGCTCTAATAATTTTGGGATCTTGTCTCCTAATATCTGATGATATTTGATGAATTTGCCTAAACAGATTAAAATAAATACTACTATAACTATCTGAAATTTTGTTCACACACAAATATATTTTAATTTAATCTGCATAAAATTTTTATAAGGTAGGTATGATTTTTTTTCTTTTTCTGTGACATTGAGGCTCAGAGTGCTTAACTAAAGTGACCACAGATTGGTTTTAGGTTTAAGTGTAATGGGTTTACATAAATATTTAGGACATCATCTCTTTCTTCAAGGAGCAGACTTTTTTAGCTAGGGAGCTAAAAATATATGCAGAGGAGACAAAATTAAATGAAAGATTTGAATAATAGTTTTGGACAAAGGAAGGAACATTACTGACAGTTGCAAAAATCCTTATACAGGTAAAGTGTTCAAAAGAAGGAGTGATTATTTCAGGGCTAAGTGATGAGGAATTATTTCATGGAGGTGATAGAATTTGAATAAGATTTTGAAGGAATTGAAAAGGTAGTTAAGTTTCAGAGGAAGAGACAATGTAGGCAGGGCAACATATCAATTAAAATGGATTAGGAATGAAATGGATATAGAGGAGCTCAGAGCACAGGAAGAGAAATAAATGGAAAAGTAATAACCATGTGTTTATTAATTACCTACTCTGTGTCATGCCCATTTAAATTTTACCTGTATTAATTCATGTCACCTTCACAACATCACTGAGGCATTCTTACCCCACGTCATTAGCGAGGAAACTAAGGTTCTGAATGTATAACCAACTTGTGCAAAGTCACATAGTAGTTTATGGCAGAAGCAAAATGAAAATTGGTGGCTAGAGCCATAGCCCATGTTCTTGACCATTATGCAGTACTGTTTTCCATGATCATAATAGTGATCTGGCACTCTTCTACACATTACAGCTTAACTCATTACAGGATGGATTGGCTGTCTACAGATAGGCATTAGTTTTACATATACCCTGGGTAAGAGGAACTCATGGTCCTAGTTTATTTGAGGAAGTGAAACTTAGCAGTCATATTATGGATGAAAAGAAGACATGAAATATATCAAATATTTTGCATCCTATTATTACTATGACTATCATTAAGAAGTATGTTTAATATTAGATAATACCTTTCCGGCATAGGAAATAATTTTACTCAATCACTGTTATAATTCTTGTTCCCATAGTATCTAGCCCAGCACATGCTATCACTAATGTCCTTTCAAAGTCCTTCCCCTCAGATAGAGTATAGTCCCATTCAAATTCTGATTTCATTTTATTGTACATGTGACCATCTCCCTCACATCATATTCTTACTTAAAATATTCCTCCCCATTCATCATAGGACATGATTTTGTAAAATATTTTAATTTATTTTACTCCTTCAAAAAAATATATATTTTCTTTGTCTCTCACCTGCGTCGTGTCCCTGCCTCTTACTTATTTTTAGGCATGTACTCAACTGGGGGAAAGAAACACATCTAAGTTTTTTTTTTGTTTTTTTTTTTTCCTTAATAGATCTTTATTGGAGTATAATTGCTTCACAGTACTGTGTTGGTTTCTGTTGTACAACAAAGTGAATTAGCCATATACATACATATGGGCAGAGGACCTAAATAGACATTTCACCAAAGAAGACATACAGATGGCTAAGAGGTACATGAAAAGTAACACATCCAAGTTTGAAGAAATCCACATGGCTGCAGGTAATTTTATTCCTATGTTACATTCCCCTATGGGCATTCTTCCTGGAGATGTGTATCTCTTTGAGACATGGAGAAAAACAATCTCCCAGCAATACAGGTTGATTCAAAAGTTCTGCCAATCATCAACATAATTTTAGCTAAGGTATTTTTCTTCTGTGTTCTCATCTGTGACCTACTGTGAATGAATCATGATTTGGGAATTAACTGGTTATAAACCAGTAATTTTTTTGGTTTTTGTTTCTTTTGTTCCTCTTTATTGGGAAAAAGTTTTTATGGTTGTTGTTTTTGTTTTGTTTTCCATATTTAAAAGCTAAATGGCATAAATGGATATCCAATCAATTTAAATTACTTCATGGGTTGAGAACATTTATTGAACATACATTGCTGCTATGCATATTTGGCATATATAACTTAAAACTTGGTTAACAGCAAATGGAAGTTGAACCAGTGCTTGAAAAAAGTCTAAAGTGTGTTCCTTGCCAAATGTTTTAGACGATTTTACAAAGTAGTATGAAGTGTATGAGGTACAAAGGAAGGAAAAATATACATAGGAATGGCAAAGAAAAAATGGATTAAAAGAAAATAAAGGCCTCAGTTATGTGTCACATAAATACTTTATTGAGTGACTGAAGAATTATTTGAAATCCTTATATTGGGAAGCTCAACACATAACCACATTTACAAGACACTAACAAGAATCTGAGAGATGTGAAATTCCAGATATATCTGAATAAAAACAGGATTTGCTTTAACAAAATAATTAGTCTCAAGGAACTTTCCCAGTCTTCTGAGGCAATTGCTTTTCTTAGAACTATTAAAATATCTCAATGAAAAAAATCAATAAAAGAAATACATCTGGCTATTAAAAAACCACTTAAAAGGTGGTAGGCATCTATGGTTACAGTAATCCTATTAAATGCTAAACCTCAATGCCTCAATCAAAACTTTGAAGTTAATACTTCATTAGGATAAAAAGTGAAAGAGCCAAGAGGAAAAAAAATTGATACTTTTACTGCTCCTTTTATCTGGATACATTTTCTCTGGTGCTGAATTCATAGTAAGTGAGTTAACACAAATATTTCAAATAATAAATAGAAATTCGGGTTCACTGAAGATCAGCTTTGACAAGAATCTACTAAAATACAGGACAAATACTATTAATATTAGGGAAATTGTTAATCACATTATGGCCAGTTTTCTCTCTAGCCTGAAATTAATAATAATCTAATAGAAGAAATTCAGATATTTATGATCACACACACATGCATAATTTGCCATTGTACTTACTTTTGGTCACAACACCTTCTAAGTGAATGATGTTAGGATGGTCAAACTGCCCCATGATACTTGCTTCACCCAGGAAATCTCTGCGTTGCTTTTCCGTATAGCCTACTTTAAGGGTTTTAATTGCCACAGGTAATTCTCTTTTTCCTGGAAGTTTCAAACGTCCACTACAAACTTCACCAAATTCACCTTGTGATAAAGACGCAGAAAACATAGAAACTCATTACAAATCCCTACTCTAACAGTAGTCTAAAGTTCTCTTAGAATAGTAAGCTTTAGATAAAACAGAGTTGAAGGGGAGTCCAACTTCCTTATCTATGTTAAACTAATGGTGCATTGGGAAAAATCATTTACAGGTGATCGTAAGATACATTGGGGGCTATTAGTTTCATCTCTCTCACCTACAGAAACCTTAATGGAAACATTAGAAAGAAACTAAAAGCAACTGACTGAAAATCACTTCCTTCTTCCTTGCTTTCTACTTTAGCAGTGACACTAATGAGAAAAGAAAAAAGAAGAGGGCCATAGCAGGACAAAAAGGAAACAGTCTTAAGGAAGAGATGATTCATAAGTAGAATAATTGGGTACTTGAATTTTGTAAATACTTTTGGATATTAAAAATTATATATATTATATATGAAATATAATAAACAGTAGATGGTGTAAAATACTATGTTTGAATATACATTTTTGCTGGTTTGTTTTTTTTCATAAACCAAACATTTGTTGGTTTAAGTATGAGCTAGGCAGAAGGTAATATTAAAATATGATCAATTATATACCACCTTGAAAGCAAGTCAATTACAAAAGATTAAAAACATTCTGAGTTAGATCAAGACATTGATATATTACATTTTATAATATAAACACAAGTTAAAAGTCCGAGTTAAACACACCGTCTTACCTGCTCCAATAACTCTTTCAATGGTGATGCATGAAGCTTCTATCTCCTTGGCGAATTCATGGACAGCTTGATTGGGATCCTCATAGGTGTGTGGATCAATATAAGTTCTTACTCCTGGCAGTTTAACTGTAAAAGTAAATGGGCATTACAATCGAAGTGCTTGTGATGGATGAGTGAAATTATAAACGTTATTAATGTACAACTATGGCTTAAATCCCCAATTCCTAGAAGTGACAGAGCTGCAAGGACAGGCCCTCTCCTGAATTATAGGAGTCATTTGTACAGCTCTCATTTTTATAATTTTAGAAATCTGGATTGTTGGCATGCACAAGAAGAAGTGCATATGTGATGACGTATTTGAATAAGGACATCTTTCAACACTAATGTTCAGGAGTCAGTCTCTGAGGCAAACTAAGACACTTTTGTTTACTAAACTGGACAATGAAATACTACTGGTTTAGTTGTTGGTTTGTTTTCTTATGCTTTCCTTAAAATCTCATCACAGATGATTAATTTAGGTTTTACAAAAATAATTTAAAATAACTTTTCTGGTGCTTTGGTCCTATAAGACTGACAAAGAAGTCAAGAAGAAAAGAGAAATTCACTCTACTGTTGCTGCAGGGCATTATGCAAGTCTCTTATGCTCTATGAGCCTCAGTTTCATCACATTTTAAAGGCTACCGATATTACTCTCACAGTATTTTTTGATGATAAATAACATTAAATAAGATAGGACTGTGAAAATGGACTCAAAAATGCTTTGCAGCATGAATTATGGCTTTCATGATTTTGACTTTCATGGTCATGGCAGAGTCACAAAAACAAAAAAAACCTTCTTTTTGTCATTTACTTGTCATTTACAACTCGCACTGTACTATTTATTAAAAAATGAACATATTAAAATAATAAAATTAGAAACGATTTAGGCAGATTTTTTAAAAAAAATTTTATTATTGGAAAATTTTAGTTACACAAAGGTAGAAAGAATGGTTTAATGCATCTCCATGTACCCAGTTTAAAACTGTTATCAATTCATTAGATAGACATTTAGTTAATGATTTTGAAGGAAGGGATTTTGTAAATTTCTTAGACTTAATTTGTCCCATCCTCTTTTTCTTTAGAAGTTTATGATCAGTATGAACAATAATATCAGAAAATCATATTTCCTATAGTAGTTCTCATTACATTAATCACATCTGAGGAAAAAAAAGGCAAAAGTCTTAGGAACACTTTTCATGCTGGGTTATTTGATAAAAGGATTATAAAATAAACATCTTGATTTTATAAAGAACAGAACCTCAAACTATCTGCTACTCATGCTTGTGATTAATAGTTCGTCTAGCTTCAGAGTTTTAAAAAGCATTTTGGCATGGGAGGTGACAGAAACCCATACCAGGACTGACTTGTAGGGTCATCAGCTCTCTGCTTTGACTATGATATAGTTGGAATGGGGCTAAAATCTCCATGTTTCTTGGTGTTTCTATTTTATTTATCTTTCACCCTTGTTCTGTGGGTTCTTTATCTTGAAGGACACAGATAACAGGCCACGGAGTCTAATATGTTTGCTTGAACAGCCTTTTGGCAGTTTTCAACTTAGTTTTCTGGGAAGACCAGAAAAAAGCCCACCAGTGATCTGGATTGAGGTGGGCATCCTAGCTACGAGACTGTGAATGTTTGGGTGGGTTTCTTCCCTTTGGGGTTTCTGTTTCAGTAAAATGAGGCTTTTTGGTATAGTGATATAGTGGAGAAAGTGCAGCCTTTAGAGTAGAAGAGACCAGTAAAGAAGACCAGTGTTTGAATTTCCTCTCCATGTTTTTTATATTTCTCACCTGTAAAATGGGTTGTTTCAAGAAAAAAATTATTTTAAAGCACCGAGTGCAGTGGCTGGCACATAGCCAAGTGCTCAGTATATTGTGGCTACTCTTATGATCAAAATGAGGAAGCTGCAAGCAGAAAAATAGGCAAGGGAAATGGATAGGTAATTCACTCACTTAGAAATATACCTGGCCAGGAAGCGTGTACTCAACCTCACTTGTACCACTGTTTTTGCTCATCAAATTGACAAACAAAAATATACATAATATCCATTGGTGAAAGTTTAAGCAAATAGGCATTCTCCTATACTGTTCATAAAGCCTCTTCTGAGGTAGTTTTGGTAATATCTATCAAATTTTAAATGCATTGCTCTTTTTTAAAATTAATTTTATTTATTTTTGGCTGTGTTGGGTCTTCGTTGCTGAGCAGGCTTTCTCTAGTTGCGGCGAGCGCAGGCTACTCTTCGTTGCTGTGCGCAGGCTTCTCACTAAGGCGGCCTCTCCTGCTGCGGAGCACGGGCTCCAGGCGCGCGGGCCTCAGTAATTGTGGCACGTGGGCTTGGTAGTTGTGGCTCGTGGGCTCCAGAGCGCAGGCTCAGTAGTTGTGGCACATGGGCCCAGTTGCTCCGCGGCATGTGGGATACTCCCGGACCAGGGCCCGAACCCGCGTCCCCTGCACTGGTAGGCAGATTCTCAACCACTGAGCCACCAGGGAAGTCCCTGGATTGCTCTTTAATTCAGCAATTTTGTTTCTAGGAATCTGTTATATATAAATATACACATGAGTATACAAACATTTATTGAACTATTGTTTTTAATAGACAGAACTGGAACAATATATTATAGAACATTATAGTATGATCCTATTTATGTTAAGAAAGATAACTGAGTGTGTGTATTTTATAAATGTATAAAAAGAGGTCTGGGAGGATATACTTCATAAGATTACTTTTAGGGAACGGAGTAAGATTAAGGGATAAAGAGAAAATTTTACTTTATATTCTTTACTCTTCCCATTTAGGCAGATTTTTAAAGCTCATTATTAAAACTTGATTTTCTGCATTTCTTAAAAGTGTAGTCTTTTTCAAGTCATTTGAACCAAGGTTGCTGCTACAGGATGTCCTCAGGGAAATTCCTACCAAAATGTTAGAAAAAGAAGAAGAAATTTATTCATTTAATCTGGTGGTGTTATTTAATGACATATTTCTACTGACTGTTGCTAGGAATTAGAATTGGCCTGGAAATTTAGTTTGAAATATAATAGCTTTTTTTATTAAGCAAAAAGTTTTTATTTTAATGATTGTAATGAAAGTATGCTTTAAAGAATTGAAAAAGCCATCCAGCTCTTGCCTAGGGTCAGCAGGCAACACCACAAGCCCATACGCTTTACAGGAATGTAACAAAACACTTACACTTTACACTTTTTATCCCAATATTTTTGGTCAGTTATTACAAATCTCTAGCCTGAAAAGAAGCCAAAATAACAATAAAGTGTCCCCTACTTTGTTTTAACTTGATTTTTTTTTACAGTTTGCTTACTGTGCCCATTATGAAAATGCATCTTTTCCTCTTCTGGATCTTGTTTTGCTTTGCTGTAACCACACCGCCTAGAACAGAGTAAGCTACGATTAGCCACATCTCCAAGTGGTGAATCACATCAAGCCCAGAAGCACGCAACACAGTTGAAATCATTGCAACCTTAAGTGATTTTCACACCAGCAGTATGAAATAACACCAATACTCTTTTGTATGAATCGTATTTCCCCAGCTAGTATCCCTCACTCTTGCCCAGATTTCTTTGAGAGGTCTGAAGCTCTCCAAACCTATTTTTAAACATGAGTTCACCATATACCATACACCAGACATTTCTCTGTTCCCTTTTTCTTTTACTGTTTTTTTGCCACCTCAGAGGCCCCTGCCTTTTCTCAGGATGAACTGTCCCAAATACATCTCTGATTCAAAAGTCTACTCCTTTCAGCGCCTTACTCCATTATTCTGTTTTATTTATTTCTCTTGTTTTGGAGTCTTTAGTGTCTCCACTGGTCTCCTGTCAATCTATCCATTTCCATCAATTTAATGAATACCTCTATCCCTCTGGTTTTATTCTTTTGAGAGTTATACTGTTATTCCCTGTGGATTTATTTTCTAGGAATATTCCACTGGCATTCAAACTCAATAGATCTGAAAAAGAAAAGAGTATCTTTTTCTTGACTTTCAATCTTGATCTGCTGCCTTCTTTTCCTCTTAATAACATTTTCATGGCTTTGGTACCTTAAGATCAAAGCCCTCTTCTCGTGTACCTCACAACAAATTAGTTGCCAAATCCCAAGCATTATATAACATGAAAGTCTTATGATCCACCTCTTCCATTTCACTAGCTCTACCTCTTCTTCAATTAAGGTCTTGCTGTTTTTCATTTGGGTTACTATCAGTGCCTCTGAACTGATGCCCCTGCATTCTATAACTGCTTTCCTAAACTATACTAGACATGGCTGTAGCCAAATTGCCATAAGTAAGGTACTTTTCTATTGTGTTAGCTCTCTTCTGCAAAGTCTTCAATAAAATAATAAGGTAAAGATTCCTAAATGTAGCCCCAATGCACATTTCCCACATCATCTCTGAGATATTTCTCCGTGCTTCCGTATGTTCCTATATACTGGTTCCTGCACTTAGGATGCTCTTCTTAACAATTTCCAATTATCAAAGTCCAGTTCAATTGTTACCTTCTTCACGTTTTTTTTTTTTTTCCCTAATACCCTGGCTTAATGCAATCTTGCCCCCTCTGAACTCAGTAGCTTTCTGTATCCCTCTCATGGTATGACTGCCATTCTACAATGCAACATAGTCATTTGAGAATGTTTTATGGCTCTCTTGCTATTGTTGTTAGTTTCTTAAATGGCAGCAACTCCCATTCATCTATAAATTTCTGAAGTGACCTGGCACCTGGCTCAGAGTTGGCCCCCAAAATATTCGTCACATTGATGAATGAATAAATGAATGAGTGGATGATATTCTGGTTGAGTCTACATAAGGACAAGTGTTTGGAGAGAGAATACGCTGATGAATACTAAGGTACGTGAATAACCATATAACATTAAAACAGCTGACCAAAATAAAAATATTTAAATTACTTTTAGTGAAACTCTAAGGAAGTGAATTTATTATTCACAAGCTCTTATAACAAAATTGAGTTTATTAAAAACAAAATTTCATTTACTTCTGCATAAAGAAAATACAGCCAAAATGTCAGATTGACAAAATATTTTCATTACAAAGTTGACTGAAAACTGCTATATGATGTAAATGAAGTGGCCAGTTGACATGCACTGAGGACTGTTCCTTGGTTTCATATTCTAAAATGTTTCTTAAATATGTGCATATTTTGATATAAAAATGAAACCTATTTCATTCTCTATCTTTCTTAGTGTATAATTACATATACAACATAGATAACAAAACCTGTTCTTGTGCCATTTTTGAAAAAAATGCAATTATCTTAATTTTATTGTGTTAAAGAACTGGCAATTTATTAGTAAAGTACATCTAGGAAAATTTAAGGAAACTTGAAGTAATATACTTAATACATATAGTGTTCTTGGGTGAGGAAAATTACACAATGAGGAACTGGTGGCTTTTCAAATTTTATTCATAACATGTAGATGCATTTGTCACTTAAGAGCCCTTAAGACATCTTGAATCACCTCACCACAGTGAAATGGAGAGAAAAAAACGAGCACATGATATCATCCTGAAATAATAGTTGGTCTATTCAAGCTGACATTTAAGATATTTTATAACATTGTTCATATTTTTTAGATATTACATTATTCTTTCAATCTTTAATGTATGTGTCTCTAGAGAGAAGTTATTGATACTGTTTATTTATTTTTACCAATGTTCTAAATACAATTGTGTGAAATCATCCTGAGATTTATGTTATTTAAATAATACTGACAAAAAACTTTGTTAGAGAAATTCTAAAGATACCTCAAAAGTATACAAGTTCTTGCAGTTTACATTAGAAAACAAACATCCATTCCAACTTTAACTCTCCTACCTTCAAAAAAAAAATCAAGCTTTGAAACTTATATTCTCAAATAGTCTTTATCATTAAATAAGCTTCATGGATATTTAAATTGCATGCAAATGCTTCATATGAAAATGGAAATAAAACTTTGGATCTCATCTAAAAAATGATTTGGGAATACCATGGTGAGGAGTTGTTAACATTTTAATACCTAAGGTGAGAGTCAGGAGGGCAATAAGAAGGAGTTATTTTTGACTACAGGTATCTCAAGCCTTCTATAACATAATATGGCTGCATGTCACATTAACATAAAAAATTAAGTTCTGGAACACCCCAAAGCAACATTAAAACAAGCCTCAACAAGATACAGCAAGTAGAAGTGCAGCTGGCAGAGACTGGCACTCAAGCAGTGGTTCAGCCTTTCTAACAAAGCATTGCAGGGAGCCTGTTCATTCAGTATCATCTTCTGTACCTTGTCCAGATGCATCATTTTAACTCAGAATACACTAGAGTCAATAAATATGCCATTCTGTACATCAATTACAACTCCTATCTTCTAGAACCGATTTTTTTTCAAATGGAAAAGAAACAGTTTCTTCATTTTGCTTCAGTCACAATTTTAATGGACTTTGATATCATTTTACTAAAAACTGTAGTGCAAGTAGAGGAATCATCTTCTAGCCATTTATACATATTTTCTTCTAGAAAAAAATGTTATTTTATTTTTTAGTAGTAGAGGTGGGCATGAGAAATCATATTAAATGTAAGCATAATTCATCTTCATAAATGAATGTTTATTAAAAGGTACAAGAGTGATGCTTCCTATATAAGTGACTCCATGGGTAATTTAGAAATCAATCTATTTTCCCCCATTTCTATCCTAAGGATTTGAATAACACAGTCTTGATAATATTAATGCAGATCTTAAAAACTTGGCCCAAGCCACAACATCTAAATTTGAATATTTGAAATTTCTGTAAGACATGAAATAGTAAACAATAATCTTTATGAATGGATGGATGTGCCAATGAGTAATGTAGTTCTTGGATGTAAATTAAAGATTTGATAATAAATTAGTGGTGGTATAATAAATTAGTGGTATGAATGTCAAGCCCTCCAGAGTACCAAGTGAAGCACAGAATCAGAACTTTACTAAATGACACCATTATGGACAATGAGAAAAGGAGAGTGAATGAAAGAGCAAAAGGAGATTGTAGATCCTTACTCCACAATAACCTCCACAAAATCTGATTTTTCCATTGCTTTAGCCTATGGAAATAAACACTGTATAAACACTTCTTTCCCCTTAATTCTAAATAAGGTGGGGAGGGGGGAATGGTGAAAGAAGGAATGGTTTTGCATTTTGATATCTTTGAAAGAGTGAGCATATGCAGTGCCTGGCTCAGAAATGGACATGCCTATAACTGTTCCTCTATTATCCAGATGGATTAAGAGATGCTTTACCATACTTTAAAGCAAAAAATATTCAAAAGGCAATGCTGGAGCAAACATTAGAGTCAATATGTGTTGCTTATGGAAAAGAAAAGTTCCTTGTATTGTAGCCTCTTTTAAAAACACATTTCTCCATATATGCACACTCTCTTGTTCTGACATAACGACCTCAACCACTGCATAATTTTGTGTTTAAGAATTTTATGCTGGAATTTTGAAAAAAATAAGTTACAGTTTTTTTGGGAAATAGTTTGACCTTTTCACTTCAAGAGTCTCTACAACTGTAAAGTAGTTTGAATAAAACCTCAGTTAACTCAGCCCCCATAAAATAAAGAAGCATATGAAGATTAGCTTATTAAAATATCTAATAAATACTGAAAATAGATTGTTTTATTTTACAGGACCACATTCTTCAATAAGAATGTGAGTGCAAATGCAGAAAAATGGGACGTTGTATATATAGGCTGTTTTGCTAGCATTTGTATACTAGGGTACTGGATTTTGAGTTCCTTACAGAGAGATGTAAGTTACACAAAAAATGCAACTGATTTATTATTATTTACTGAAAATTCTCAGACATACTTCTCAAAGAAAATGTACATGTTTTTGAAAACATGTCTTCCTTGGATAGGGGAATGGAGTGATGATTATACCACACAAAATGAGGGCACAGCTTGCTGTGTTCCCATCTCACATTCTTCCAAGGATACTAACCACCCTATGATTAATGGCAATGTGAGAAGCTAGCTTATTTCTTATTTTATGCCTTATATATCATTTTAAATTTCTGTATTATAAAAGACAAAGAAAAAAAAACCTTAGAAATAATACTTCCAAAATAATGTAGTACATATGAATTTGTAAAGTTTTCCATTAATAACCCCTTCAAATCCTTTTAGAATTAGCAATAAGAGAAAGACATGAATAATTTGAAATAGTTCAGAAAACTCAAAGATGAATTATAGACTCTTCATTATTGAGTTAAAATTTAATTACCTTAGAATTTTGATATAAAAACACATTTCATAAAGTATGACATGTAAGTATTGTGTCTCCCTGTTTTCAACAAATTTTGTTCTAATGTGAGAATAGGTAATTTCCTACTAATTTTTAAAATAGTTCATGGATGTAACCATTGGATTTCTCAATTAGAGTAGTCCCACTTAATATATCCTATGGTCTGAGGTTCCACAGGTATTACAAAAAAGGATTTGGGAGCAGTTCATAGCAAGCCCTCAGTTGGAATTTAATATATTATCTCTCTATATTGTGGGCAAGCCTCATATCTGCCTGCCAACAGCACTTTAAATGGTGGTCTAGAATTATAAGGATGATTTTATTCTCTATGTCTTTTTCCTAACTCTATAAAATGGAATAGCACTTCCACATACCTCCCCGACAGAAATCTGTTGAAGCTGAGTGAAATAATCTGTTAAGTATGTAAAAATAAAACTTTGCTTACTTCAAATTTCAAGAAACTTTCAGTTAATGAATTAACTTTCAGTTAGTTTGTTGAAAAATTAAGGTAATAATTAATGTTTCAATGTAATCCACAATCATTTTGTTCAGAGAAATATGTTTTGTTTTTGTTTTATTCTCTGAATTATGAGAGAAGTTAGAGTTTATTCCTTGTGCTTCTGATTTTAAATAGTATTTAAAATAAATAATAATAATTTCTAAAAAAATGAGGTTGATTTTCTAAAAATCACAGAGTAGGTAAATGAACAAAATAAGAATTTAATATATCTATTTTCAGAATAGTGAACTCCACTTTACTTGCCACATGAATCCCTCAGAAGAAGTAGTAAGGGATGCAAAAACACTGGAAAGCTTGACAACTGATGAATGAAGGAATAATATAACATATGTTTGAATTTAAGAAATACAAGAAAAAGCTACTTTGGGACTATGGGAAATTTCAGAAGAACTTATAATAAACATCATGCTATAAATATATATTGGTTCCTGTAAGCATAAACAAAAATGAATATCAAGGGGTAAATAGTAATGTTATTTTAGAAATTGCACATATTAATATCTTATTTACATTGAAGACAATCAATTCAACACTGGATGCTCATAAAAATGGGTGGGGTGAGGGTGGGAGAAATGAAAAAATGACTAGAGTCTCAAGCCAGCTGTGATGGTATGAAGTCAAAGATCACAGATAAAAAAATATCCCTGCTAAAAATGTAGGCCGTCTTGGGGATAGGGTGCCTAAAATCTAGGCATCTGGGTTTCATTAAGACATATTACAGAAATATCTTCCATCACTGGGTAGATTTCCATCAAAGCAGGAAGAATATTTTTAAAATTAACATTATGCATATGTGTAAAGATTTCACAACAAAGTAGGCAACTAGAGTGATGAAAAATAATTTGAAATCAAAGATAACAACATGTAATTACCAATTTCATCTTATAAATAGCACACCAGACATTTGAAAAATAATGGAGTATGGTTTCCTGGCAGGAACTTTGAGAGTAAAACTCAGAACTCCATAGCCCTGCAGAAGATTTAATGTAGTTGAATTGCAGAACAAAGGATCTAGATCAATGGTTTTGAAATTATGTTTTTCAGACCCTGAGATTTCCATAAAGTATACTAAGGTACTTCTAAAAGCCAGTATATTTACAATGGGCAATTTTAATGTGTATGTGTTGCATTATATTAAGGTCAAAACCAATTATACATATTCATGAGTGGTCTTTCAAGAAATGAAAAACTATGATATTCCAAAATCTCAAAATGTCTATCTAACCTCTGCTCTGTAATTTTAAATATGTCTGTTCACAAATGATCATAGAATGTTCCTTGGAAATTATTTATGTGGTAATTGACAAATGCTGATATGATTATACATACAAAATTAGGTGACAAGATTTTAGGTCAAGATTTCTTAGTATTTTACTGATTGTAATAGGAAAATTCTCAGCCCTTAAGTTCCACTACCTAAGTTTTTTTTTTTTTCCTCCACAATGCTTTAATCTAAACAAATAGTATCTTTAACTGAAACCTCATAGTGACTAGAAATTGTAAAATGGAAGCTGAGAAAGCAGAGCAATAAAAACATATTTAGCTTCCATTCTTCCCAACTAATAATTTTGAACAACTTCCTTGGTGTCTAATTTATGTAAGCTCAATTTAAGTTTGTTTCTTTTGCTTTATTTTGTTTTGTTTTACTAAGAATGCATTAAAAAAATTCTGGCTTTTCCATAAATCTTTGAACACAAATTGTTAACATTTTATTGGGTACCTAAGCACATTTGTGGCTCAATAATTTGTTTTTTGTGTACACACACACACAAATACACATGCACACACACAAACACTCATTGAATAATTGCTGACATTATTTGAAGAAAGATGTTAGAAAAAAATTGTTTTCTTAGGTTTCCTGGTGTGTGATTTGTGAAGAAAACATTCCACCTTCCCTCTTTTCCTCTTTTCTTTTATTTCTTCACTTCATAAATTCCCTGAAGTCAACTACACAGTAGAAAGAGATACCATTTTTTTAAAAAAATCAAGGAATTTAGATCCAGCTAAAGTTAGTTTTCATCAATACTTTCTAAGTCACAGCTTTATAAATGTTCATACACCCATATCTTTGAGGTTTAGTTCAAGGTATGTCTGGATGTCATTTTTCTTTTCTTCCAAGATGCAAATTATGCTTATTCTGCTTCAGTGATTTATCTCTTATAATAACCAAATTTGAGAGTCAAGTAGAATGAACAATTCAGTGACCACTTTTAAGTTTTTCTATGGAGCAGTAAAAAAATTAAGTCACAGTTTCATGCCACTTATATTATACTTCAGCCTTTGCCAGGTTTCAGGGCTGTTTTGTTTTTGTTTTTAGTCTGTCACTGAAACCCTAGGCTCATGTAAGAATTTCCTAAGTTAAATAATTCGGAACAAATCTCTACTTTCATATTAACTTAAAAAATTTTTTCAAACATAAAATTTTCAAAAGGTTGAGTAAAAGATCAACAAATCTTATTAATCTGTGTTTGTTTATGCTGTCTTGTTCTCAGAAGACCATTGGTATCAATTCCACCACTTCTCACATCTATGCATGCATGCACTCTCATTCACACCACATATTTTTGAATCAACAAAAATTAATTTACACCTAGAGAACAAAAGTAACAATTTTAAATGACCCAAGGCAGCCCTATAATTCTCTAAAATGCATTTAATCTCTTTTCTTGGTAAATTTCAACTACAAATAACAGCTCAATATAGTAGTGGAGGGATTTAGACTCCTTAATCTAGACAGAAATTATCTGGAATATTTCATTTTTTTACAAGGTAGCTCACTACTGTGTAGGAGAGTTCCTCTAAATCTGTGAAGAGTGTTCTTTGGTCTTATGTTCTAGCCTATAGTTTCATAGCTATAACCCAGATATATTTAGGATTTGCATTTGTAAATAATTAAGTCTATCCCATTTGGACACTGATCCCAAAAATGTGCATATTTTTTACTTAATTGGTATCAACTAAGGAATATCACTTCTAATATCTGAAGTAACTCAAGCTTAAAACTATTAAGTAACCCATTTAAAATTAACTGTGGTTCTGTTCTCCAATGCCACATATATCCACAATGATTATGAAAATAGAAGATCCTACTTAGGTTATGGTCATTCCATGGGTCTGGGAGACAGAAAAGGTGACTTCACTTTGACAGAAGTGGCATTCTACTTCCACGTATGATGTGGTTTCACTCTTGATGGAACAACAAAAACAGTGACATGTTAAATGTAAAACAGATGTTATGATCTTACAACTTCCTGCTTTAAATCAGGACCAAAGTAAAAGCCTTGGAAGAGAAGTATGAATGTATGACTTAGGGGTGATATGCTATATGCATATTTTATTTGAAAGTATCCATTGTGAAATCACTTAAGATTCTTTTTTGGGACTCAGTTTCAGTCTACTCTTCTGTTAAAGTGTAACTTGAATACTAACTATTAAAATGTACACAAATGAAAAAAAAAAGGAATGCTGACGATAATACATATAGGTGGGACAGCACATAGGAGTGAAAGCAGGAGGGGAACACTAACCATATTAGGCTTGGATGGGCAACAGCGCACAGGGAAGAAGCCCTTCCACAGCCACAATCGCAGCAACTGTAAAGCAAACAAGAGAGCCCAAGATAAGGAAGAGATCCCACTCCCTTGATATATCTATAAAGACACTACGAATTTAGACAGGTGTCTGCTTTGCTTTTCAAAAGCAAAAATTCCTAAATGCATACAATTAATTTTCCCACAATGCTTTTCAAATTAAGAAGTATTTTATGGGTTTAAGAAATACAGAGCTGTATTAAATAGCTATTTTTATTTTACTTAAAAAGCTTATTTGGTAGGAAATATAATGAGCCAATGTATTTGATTATCCAATTAAAACAGACATACAAATAAAAATGTAAGCATTTGAATATTTCCTCAGAAATTCCTGCAAAAATTTTACTCAGAAGATGTTCTAAATAGCCCTGTAAATAAATGTTTTGCATAGAGCTTAAAAATTTAGGATGGAGAATAATGCCTTGCTCATTTGACCCACTGATTTCTTATAGCAGTGGCATCATTTATCAGACTATTGAAAATGTTATGCTTACATGACTTCTCCAATCATTTGTGGAAAGCTGCCAATTTAACTTTAAATTTTCCGATTTAAAAAATGCATCTCCATAATATATTTGCAGAGCTATTGTTATATTTATAAAAAAGCAACCTATATATAATACATGCACTTTTCTGGATACTGCAAGATTCAATATTCTTTTAAATTTTCCACATATTCATAGTAAAAAATCCAGAAAATACCAAGTAAATTAGTATAATATACTTTATTGCTAGAAACCAAGTAAACTAATGACAGAATATAACATAGAAATTATTTAGTGCTTCAATGCATTCACTTTCCAGTATAGTTTATAAATTGCACTTAGAGTGATTTCAAGAGAACTGTGGGACGAGCTCAGTAACGGTACCACACACCAGCAGGCCAAGACTTTTATCTAAACTCGTCTATTTTGAACTTTAATTACTTAAAAATGTACCTAGTCTATTTTATATCAAATAAGGAGAAGAAAATACAATATAAACATCCAATATATTTGGGAATGCTAACAAAGGTAGACAAGTATTTCCAAATTAAATTCCAATGGATCTTTTTCAAGGAAAAATAGGCAATGTTCCATATATTTTCTTTGGAGTATTGACAATGCTTTAATTTTCCCACTACTAAGTATCTGAGAATTTGGCTGTTACTAAAATGGAAACTGTGACATTTATTTCCAGATAGACTATTTGTATTTTAAAGACTATGCCAAATAATTATTTTCACTGTAGAGATATCGAAAGTCAAAGTTACAGTATATCAAATTGTTAAAATACTTATAAGAGTAGATAAAGCATCTGTAAAAACCTTTGGCAAATCTTGATATATTTCCTTATAATTACATTTATTTCATTAATGTCTTAGATATGTTAACTTTTCTACTGCTTCTGTTTGTATCAACACTCAGATTTGGGGTTGGTAAACTATGGTCTATTGGCCAAATCTAGCATACCACTTATATTTGTAAGTACAGTGTTATTGGAACATGGCCACACTCGTTATTTATTGTTTATGGAGCCTTTTGTGCTGTTGCGGCAGACTTAGGTAGTTGTAACAGAGAATGTGTAGCCTGAAAAACCTAAAACATTTACTCTCTGGCACTTTAAAGAAAGTTTGCCTTCCTCTTTTTTTAGACTATTAGTTTTGTGAGATGAGGATGATTCCTTGACCTTTTTTTCCATCACAGTTTAAACATAATTAATGACACATAAATAGTTTCACTGTAATTGGTATTACCTAATGGCACAATTATCTCAATTTACTGATAGCTATTAATATGGAAAGTTTGCATAGATGTGTTAATTTTGAATAGCACAGTTCCAACTCAATAAATAATAAATAAATCATAATAGATTGTTGACAAATGTATACAACAGTTTTTTAGCAGTTAAAAAAAGATGATGTCATCTCCTAATAAAGTACAAACAACCTTCTAGTTGAGTGTGCACAGCTTATAAACGCATGTAGAATTGTGCTTAGGAAAGCAAGAACTGCACTGTGATTGGCCATTACCTATAAGGATTTGTTTAATGCTTGATCAGTGTTCTAAGACTCAAAAAATACACTAATGATTCCAAAAATAATAACATTTTATTCAGTCCTTTTTATTTGAAAAAATATAATAAGGCTTTTGTCTTACAAATTAGTACATATACACGCACATACACACACACACAATTCACTATAACACCAAATCTACAAATTTTAGTCCTGAAGAATTTAAATCACCTTACCTATCATTAGATTTCAAATTTATAGTTTTTAAAAAGTTTAGTCAAAAAATCTGAAATCTTGTAAAATCAAACACTCCTACTTTTTCTGAGTCATTGTTTTAGATTTGGTACTGATGCTTTCTTTGACTTGTTTTAAGATGGCATAAATAAATACCCTGGATAACTTAGTTAACTTCTTTGTGTTTCAGTTGACAGCCATAAAATAGGGATAATAGTGGATTCTATCTCATAGGTTTTATGAAAATAAAGTGAGAATATATATGTATTCACTTAGATCAGTGTCTGGCACTGATGTGCCTGGGAGAAAAGCGGTACCTATTATTCTTAGTAATACCATAATCAAAGTGATCGAATAGATTCTTATTATTTCAGAGAAATTTATTTTTTTCATGATCCATATAATATTACCATACTAAGTATTTCCATTTATAACATAACTAAATATCTAGTTACCTTCAGATCAATTCATATAAATTCAGATGGCCAATGTAAGTTAAAAAAATCATTTCCACAAAATACATTTTCTTGGGGTTTAGTGATCAGAGCATACTGTGCATTAATATGTCATTGAGAAAATTAAAACTGTAGCTCTTTTTCTGTGAATGTCTGAAGTGGAATAGTAATCCCCCAAATTACTCTTTTTAAATTAACTCCAAGGATGCTGTCACAATAACACTTAGACACCAGATGGTATAAAGAACATGTTCTTTCCTTAATCAATAAATACTCAAAGTACAGGTTGAAAATACTTACAAGCCTCAGAGATAATTTAGAAATAGAAACCAAAATGTGCTAGAAATAGCAGCCAGTCTAATTTACGTGAGCTATAGTTCAACAAAGTCCATCTGCATTCCCATAAGATTTTAGCACCTGGAAGCCTGTAAGTGACTGCATGCAGCTATAACAAGATCGTTATTATCAAAGTGTAAAATAGTTTAGCCCTTCTGGACTTAATATCAAAACTGTAGATCTTTGTTTTAACAGATATTTTGATTTGCCCTTCCAAAGTTTAAAATGTGATAACGGAATCTTTCCAGACCCAAAGAAGATTCAAATGAAATTACTTTAGCCAGGTCTTACACAGAATTGATCAATATATGTACCAAGTGTGTCAATGTAAGTAAGATAACCTCCCTTCTACCCAAGAAAGGTGATTATAACTCTAGGGAAGAAATTCTTAAAGATACTAGATCAGAGAAGTAAGACTACAGGCTGTGGATAAATGATGACTTAAATTCTTAAACAGAGATCATACAAGTGGATAAGAAAAACACTAAGATCCCAAAAGATAAATGAGAGAGGCAGAAAGAGTAATTCCAAAAAAGAAGTATTTTAATTAAATAGAAAGTATTTTCAGTTTACTGGTTAAAAAAAAAGAAGAAAATGAAAAGATTGCATAATTTACCCATTTTAAATAAAACAATGACAACAACAAAATTGGTGGTACTTAGTGCTGGAGAAAAGACTGTAGTTTGTGCCCTCAAAGGTCACAGTGAAAAGTACCACCAGTACTTTAGAAAACAATCCTCCAAAACTTATTAAGAGTGATAAAAGTGTCCTTACCATTTGACACCATTGGGTAGCAAAACAGTTAAGATCATGGAGTTTGTAGTCAAATTAAGAGCAGTCCTGGATGTATCTACGACTAAATGCATAGCTTTTGGTAAACTTGTTATTGATGTAAATGAGATAAATAGTAGAAACTATATTACATAGGGTTGCTTTGAAGAATGAGTTTGATTATAAATGTAAAGCTTTCTGCACTGTCCTGGGCTCACAGTCTGCACTTAAAAAGTTTTTTTTAACTGGTATTATTATAATAACATGGACTTATGGCAAAAAGTAAGGTGTAGATAATATGCACGTGGCTGGCTACAGATTTTAAAGGAACCAATGACCAACAAATATTTTGCAGTTAATAAAATCTATTTGTGGAGTCTATGATGCAATGAAATTAATATGGTATAATATTAAATTTTTTAAACTTTAGGTAAAAATTAGTGTGCAGAGAAACAAAATGACGGCAAAAAGTATATAAAATCTTTAAGAGCTACTGTGTTGGAGTGTTTCATGAATTTGCATTTTTATGAGACAATTTTAGTTTCCCTGATTTCAAAATTTTTTGTGGTTATTTCCTTTGTAATTTTAAGAAAAACAAAGAATTCAAATAATTCCAATTATGTTGCTGATCACAATATACTGTCATTTACACTGTATCAGTTTTAAAATGCTAAAAATAATTTAAACATGTAACAAATATTTACAACAAAAGAAGCTTAGGTTATTGTTCAGTGGTAATTAGCATTGACAGTGTTGTTTTATACATTTGTTAAAATATCTCATAATGCGATACCTTTTCCATCTGTGTCTTTATTCTTACTCTTCTTAGATTTATTACTGATTTCCTGATGAAGCTAGGCTAAAACTGAAAATATCTTTTGCAAAAACTAGGAAGGAGATAAAAAACATAATGATAACACATATGGTTCCCAAATTCTACACCTCAGTCCCCATACTTCTGACAAAAAGGCACAAAATTATTCCACCCTCCAAGAGGAGGTAATGTAAAATGGCTGGAAAGAGGTTTGTTTTCATTTTTGTTTTTGTTTTAGTGTGTTTTGAGTAACTCTGAGGGGAATCCCCATCTACAAGACATGCATAAATTTATATGTGCAATCCAATCACTATTCCCAAGTCGTACTCTAGGCAAATTGGAATAGGATACAGTTATACACAGTAATTTTAAAATCTTTTCCAGTTGTCTGCTTCCTTCCTATAAAGAGCTTCTTACCCCTCACCAATGATTATAGCTGTCTCCCTATTACCCTCTAGGACCACTTATCAAAAACTGTCCTATCTGAGCACTAGTCCCTGGTAGGTGAGTTTTGAAATATCAATGGATCTTAGTCTTACCTAATCAAGTTCCAATCCTGGCATACTCATATCTTGCTGTGAAATAATAAGAAATATATATATTGGTCTCTGCTCCCAGCTCCTGACACAGAACTCCTAAAACCCTTGTTAAATAGGGGTACTATGAGAATCTTTTCTTCTAACTTACAGTTCCTGATGCGGAGCTCCTAAAATGCTTGTAATTTCCTAAGTTACAGAAGCACTAAGAGCATCTCTTGTTCTCATATTTGGTCTTTGACTCTGGATCCTGACACAAAGATCCAAAATCTCTTGCAATTTCCTGTGTGATAGGAGTGTCTTTTGTTCTAATTAGGTGACCCTTGGTGGGTTGGTTGCCAGAAAGTCCAAGTCATGATTAGAAACTTGGAATTTTCAGCCTTACCTCTCATTCTATAGAGAGGGGAGAAGGGCTGGAAATTGAGTTAATGATTCATTATGCCTACATGATGAAGCCTCCATAAAAATCCTTAAAATACATCCAAGTACTGTAAGGGTGGCACATCTCAACTCCACAGGATAGAAGCTCCTGTACTTGGGACCCATATAGACCTGGTCCTCCATCTGTCTGTTAATCTGTATCCTTTATCAAATCTTTTATTATGTAATCAACTGGTAGTTGTAAGTAGGTGTTTCCCAGAGTTCTGTGAGCTGTTTTAGCAAATAATCAAATCCAAGGAGGGGGATCATGGGAACCTTTGATCTGTAGCCAAGTCAGAGAGAAGCTGTGGGTAGCCTGGGGACCTACTAGTTGGGACTTGCATCTGAAGTAAGAGACAGTCTGGGACTGAGCCCTTAACCTGTAGGGTCTGTGCTAACTCTATTTAGTGTCAAACTGAATTATAGGACACTCACATGATTTCACAGGGGATTGCTTGGTGTGGGAAATATAACCCCAGACATCTAGTATCAGGAGTCTTGTGATTGTGGTAGCAGTGTGAAAGTAAAGGAGAAACACACAACAGGACTTTGTCTTTCCAACACACTTGCTTTCTCCTTCTGTTACCTGTTTCAAGCCTTAATAGTCCTATTGTAATATTCATCCTAAAAGTAAGAATCCTGGGACTCGGAGACAGGGAACCGCTTTCGCAAGGTGGCACTCATAACAAGTTGTGGAGGTAAAATGTGGGCACCAGTTACTGCACTGTAGTGTACTGGAAGCACAATTTCTTCTTCCACGTCTTCCAGCTCCTTTCATTTCTACCTCTCCCCCATGCTCAGCTCCCCCTTCCCTCTGTTGAAAATTTAAATACATTTGCATGGGGAACCCTGTTATGAACACTTCTTTCTTCCTTCACTAATAGCTAGTTACCAACTTTAAAATGTCTGATAAATTTATTCACAATAAATTACATACAACAACTAAATTGCCTTTATCTGAGTCTAGCCCTTATTGTAGCAATAAGCATTTTGTTTTAAAGTATTAAAACGTGTGTGCTGTAAAAATACTCAATGATCCAAATTCTACTACCTTATTCAAATGCATGTATAAAATAGAGATTAGATCATATAACTGACTGAGGTAAACTAAATAAATCATATGTATTCACAGATTTCTAAAATAAAAACTAACCCCCAAATTCTACAAATCTAAGTGTTCTATGTGCAGTCATCCTTTTTTCTTAAGGACAAAGTCACAAAAATAAACAAGCAAATTCACTTCAACTTACTCTGAAGACAACTATTAAGACCTAGGAATATCAAACTACATGAAAGTGATACTGACCAGGACCCTGTGGGGCTCCTGGGCACAAAAGCCTTTCTGTGTCCCCCATTTCTTCATTATAAGAAATAGGCTTTATTCATCCTCCATGACCTTCCCTGAGTTCCAATGGGCAGGTTCAGATATTGATAGATGCTAATTAGGGAAGGGGAGGGGATGCAGGGACAAGTGAGGAACAGTCAAGAAACAGTAGTGCAGCCTTGGAGCAAAGTCCTGGTTCCCCGTCAAGGGATGTATATAACAATATCTTTGAGCTGTTTTGCAGATACTGAAGCCCCCGCCAGGTGGGAGAAGTTAACTGTATGCTGCCCACAAGCATGTAGCCCCCAGACCAGTTGGAACCTGAAGGATGATGATGCTAGCTCCCACAGCTCCCACTTACCTCACCACCAACCAATCAGAAGAATGTCCACCAGCTGATCACACCCTCTTGGAACCATTAATGTAAAACTCCTCACTACCCCCTCCAGGTCAGGACACACAGTTTTGAGGGCATTAGCCTGCTGTGGCCCCCTTTGCCTGGCAAAACAATAAAGCTATTCTTTTCTACTTTACCCAAAACTCTTTCTCTGAGTTTTAATTCGGTGTTTGGGTACAGAGGCCAGATTCGGCTTCAAAAGCAGAAAGAAAACTTGTGGCAAGTTATCTTAGACTACTCTTCAGTTGGTCTATTTCCCAAGCTATACTTTAATGATGATTCACTGTACTTCTTTTAATCATTCTAATGGGCCAGAGAGATCATTATAAAACAAGCTCTTTTTTCAAGAATGCCACAGGTAAAAGGACTGATGCAACTAGCAAACGTTATTGAACAAGTTAGATTCAGTTTACTTATGCCAGTATATATTTGGGAACGCAAAATTAATTTCACCAAATACTAACCACCTTTTATAAGCTTTTTTGCTACAGTAAACACAATCATTCTCATTATCTGCAAACATTTACTAAGAATTGATGTGCTATGCTTTAAGAATAAGAAATTATATATAAAAAATGCTTTCTACTCACATTATATAATGATTCTAAACCTGGCTACAGACTAGAGTCAACTGGGGAGTTTTGGAAAAAGAACAAAAAAATCCACAATGCCCAGGCCTCAGCCCAGAACAATAAAATTAGAACACCTTGCCTGTGGGAAACAAGCATTATTATTTTTCAAAAGCTGTTAGTTGATTTTGTCCATGTTGACAACCACTGATCCTATAGGTACTCAATAAACACTTGTATTGAATGATGTGCCTTATAATAGTCTTAGGGGAGTTTACTTAATGAATACAAAGGAAAAGATTTGTAGTTAGCATATTAATGGTCTGCATGTTAATAAAAACTTCTAAAGCGCCAGAAGGTGCTTTAAAACAATTTATTCTCTGGTAAGTACTTTAAATAATTCTCCTGCAATTTGTTTACAGTGTTAATTTACATTATCTACAAAGGAAGATTGGTTTGTTAAGTAACTGTAAATTTCATCCTATCCTCTATCTTTTTAAATCAGAATTTTTCTCCCATATAACATTTAACTTTACAGGTTTCTTTCAGTTGCAAGTTCTATGATTAATGACAGATTTTTGTACTTCTATATTTTAATACTAGCTACTTCGATTCTCTAGGAGTCATAATATCTCACATAAAATAACAAAACTATTCTTTATTCAGTGTCCTCATTTTGCCCTTCTGAGCTACTGGACCACAGACTTAAAGTTACGTGAAAGCAAAGCTCAGTTTTCTCGAGGCTTTTCTGCAGAAAGCCTTCAAGAAGTGAATATTTTGATGTAAAAGATTTTCCCTTTGAACTGTCCCTGGGCTAGAGTAAACCAGAACTATGTATACATATATTTAATTATATATATATATATATATATATATATATTTATTTATTTATTTATTATATTTATATATGAGAACTCATGTCATTAATGAGGCGGGCAGGAAGGAAGATGAGGCTGGGGAGGGGCTCAGGCAGAGTTTGTGGAAGGCCTTGTAGACTGGTCTAAAGAGTCGCAGGAACCTGGACACTCCATTTGCATTTATGTTTACATGCCTTACCCATCACACACACTCTCTTGTAAAATTTCTCTTCATCCTCCAGGTCCAGCTCAAATTTACAACTTCTGTAATAATACTTCTGTACTCCTTAAGGTAAAGATATCCATATCCTCCATTCTATTATTGCAACAATTTGTTAAAAATACAACACTAATTGTGTTATGTTGAAATTATCTAATTGTATGACTGTGTCACGATTAAACTACCCACCCATGCTATGAAAGCAAGAAGCATATCAAAGAATCAAATTTTATCAAAAAAGCAAGCTCTGTAGGTCACCAAGGTCAGAAAAATCTAGTGAGCCCATAACAAAACAGGTTACATGATCCATTAAGTACTTTTGCTAAAAGCTGCCCAGTGTGATATTTTGAATGGGAAAACCAAATTGTTTTACCTTTTTCATACATTTCACCATTTAATTTTTAAAATATTATTCAAATTTATGTAACTGAATGTCAGTACTATATTACTTTACACATGTGTACATATGTATATTCATACATAGATATTTATATATACATGTACCTATATATATATATAAATTCAAATATATATAAGTATACTTTAGATATGGCCAGTAAAACATGAATGCTTTTAAAAATTATTTGGTGTACGTACTCTTGCCAAGTATACATGATGTTTTAGATTAAACCTTCTGAAAATTCAACTTTCTCTTCAAGTAGCAAACAGAAAATAAAACTATGTAGGTATTATACAGGTAAGGCAGATTGCAAATTTTTCAAACTGATATCTAACTCAAAAACTGGCAAACAGGCAGGTAAAAGAATAAGCTTAAGAACCAGTAAAAATGCAAAAAAATATTTTGTCAACTTAATCTCAATCTCATTCCATACCCCACAACTTTTTCATTTTCCTTATCTCCCACTTTCTTTCTCTGGTACAGTAAAGACATATTGTTTTTTGAGTTATTTGATAAATCAAAGTCCTTCTCAAACAATTCCAATCCTCCAACTTCAAAATTATATTGTTTCTTTCATAAACCAGTAAGATTCAAGGTGATGCTGACTTGAACTAGTTAATTAGCTGATCACATAGTAAAAGGAATTCACTGTATATTCATGTCTGTAATCCTTACGATTTTTTTCTCCTCTTCAGTTTTTAAAAAAATTTTGAACATTAAGCTTATAAAAAGCCTTGCAGAAGATGGTGGTGGGGGAAGACGCAGAGTTAGCGTCTCCCCACAATTAGGACTCCTGCCTGCCGCTGGTGGGGGACTCTGACGCCCAAGGAGACGGGAGGAACCCCAAAGTGAACAGGTAGGATGTAGGAGGACTAAGCGGGTAGGCGAAGTGGAGACCAGACAGGATCGGTGCTTCTGAGGCCAGGGAGATCAGGCGAGTCAGGCAGGAGGGACCCTCCAGGAGGAGCCGGAGAGGAGGGGAGGGCGATTGCCCTGCCCACGTGGGTACCGGGAGCCTGCTGAGCTCCCAGGCTGATCCCCTGCCCTCCAAAGCCCCCTCCAGGTCTCCTGGGTCCTTGGGGGCATAGGAAGGAGGCCTGGTAGATCAGGAGAGGCAGGCGGGAGGGGCACTCCGGGAGGAGTGGGAGAGGAGAGGAGGGTGCTTGCCCCACCCACTTGAGCCCAGGAAGCCTGCAGGGCTCCCAGGTGAGGTCTCCTGCCCTCTGAGACGAGGGGTTGGGGGCACGCCTGGGCCCCTTCTGTTCCTTGAGCCTAAGCCCCACCCGCCACGGCCCCCAGAGTCCAGCCCTGTGGGTCCTGAGCATTGGCAATGCCCACCACCCAAACCTCGCCCTTGCTTAGGCCCTGCCGTCCACAGCAAGGCCTTTTCCCACTTTTTTTTTTCTTTTCCCTCATCCTCTTTTTTACTATTGTGGTACTGATGTACTTTCCGGTTGTTGATTCATCTATATATTTATTTCTATATTCTTCCTAACATATCTGTTAGTTTCCTAGTCTAATTTTTTATTGTTTGAATTTTATTGTATTTATTTTTTATACAGGAGGTTCTTATTAGTTATCTATTTTATATATATTAGTGTATATATGTCAATCCCAATCTCCCAATCATCCCACCATGAACACCCCCTTTGCCACTTTCCCCCCTTGGTGTCCATACGTTTGTTCTCTACATCTGTGTCTCTGTTTCTGCCCTGCAAACCGGTTCATCTGTACCATTTTTCTAGGTTCCACATATATGCATTAATATACAATATGTGTTTTTCTCTTTCTGACTTACTTCACTCTGTATGACAGTCTCTAGGTCCATCCACATCTCTACAAATGACCCAATTTTGTTCCTTTGTGTGGCTGAGTAATATTCCATTGTATATTGTACCACATCTTCTTTACCTATTCATCTGTCAATGAGCATGTAGGTTGCTTCCATGACTTGGCTATTATAAACAATGCTTCAAAGTATATTGGGGGGACATGTCTTTTTTTGAATTATGGTTTTCTCTGGGTATATCCCCAGTAGTGGGATTGCTGGGTCATATGGTAATTCTATTTTTAGTTTTTTAAGGAACCTCCATACTGTTCTCCATAGTGGCTGTATTAATTTAAATTCCCACCAAGAGTGCAAGAAGTTTCTCTTTTCTCCACACCCTCTCCAGCATCTATTGTTTGTAGATTTTTCTGATGATGCCCATTCTTACTGGTGTGAGGTGATACCTCATTGTAGTTTTGATTTGCATTTCTCTAATAATTAGTGATGTTGAACAACTTTTTATGTGCTTCTTGGCCATCTGTATGTCTTCTTTGGAGAAATGTTGATTTAGGTCTTCTGCCGATTTTTTTATTGGGTTGTTTGTTTTTTTTAATATTGAGCTGCCTGAGCTATTTATATATTTTGGTGATTAATCCTTTGACAATATGGTACTGGCACAAAAACAGAAACATAGATCAATGATACAGGATAGAATGCCCAGAGATAAATCCATGCACATATGGGCACCTAATTTATGACAAAGGAGGCAAGAACATACAATGGAGCCTCCTCAATAAGTGGTGCTGGGAAAACTGGACAGCTACAAGTAAAAGAATGAAATTAGAAAACTCCCTAATACCATACACAAAAATAAACTCCAAATGGATTGAAGACTTCAATATAAGATCAGACACTATAAAACTCTTAGAGGAAAATATAGGAAAAACCCTCTTTGACATAAACCACAGCAAGATTTTTTTTGACCCACCTCTTAGAGTAACGGAAATAAAAACAAAAATAAACAAATGGGACCTAATGAAACTTAAAAGCTTTTGCACAGCAAAGGAGACTATAAACAAGGCAAAAAGACAACCCTCAGAATGGGAGAAAATATTTGCAAATGAAACGACAGACAAAGGATTAATCTCCAAAATATACAAACAGCTCATGGAGCTCAATATCAAAAAACAAACAATCCAGTTAAAAAATGGGTGGAAGACCTAAATAGACATTTCACCAAGGAAGACATACAGATGGCCAAGAGGCACATGAAAAGATGCTCAACATCACTAATTATTAGAAAAATGCAAATCAAAACTAAAATGAGGTATCAGCTCATGCTGGTCAGAATGGCCATTATCAAAAAATCTACAAACAGTAAATGCTGGAGAGGGTGTGGTGAAAAGGGAACCCTCCTGCCCTGTTGGTGGGAATGTAAATTGATAAAACCACTCCGGAAAACAGAATGCAGGTTCCTTAAAAAACTAAAAATAGAACTATCATATGACCCAGCCATCCCATTACTGGGTATATACCCTGAGAAAACCAGAATTCAAAAAGAGACATGTACCATAATGTTCATTGCAGCACTATTTACAATAGTCAGGACATAGAACCCACCTAAATGTCCATCGACAGATGAATGGATAAAGAATATGTGGCACATATATACAATGGAATATTAGCCATAAAAGAAATGAAATTGAGTTATTTGTAGTGAGGTGGATGGACATGGATTTTGTCATACAGAGTGAAGTAAGTCAGAAAGAGCAAAACAAATACTGTATGCTAACGCACATATATGGAATCTAAAAAAGAAAAAATTGGTACTGATGATCCTAGTTGCAGGGCAGGAATAAAGTGGTAGACATAGGAAATGGACTTGAGGACATGGTGTGGGAGGGCGAAGCTGGGCCGAAGTGAGAGTAGCATCGACATATATGCACTACCAAATGTAAAATAGTTGGCTGGTGGGAAGCAGCAGCATAGCACAGGGAGATCAGCTCGGTGCTTTGCGGTGACCTGGGGTGGTGGGATAGAAAGGATGGGAGGGAGGCTCAAGAGGGAGGGGATATGGGGACACATGTATGCATATGGCTGATTCACTTTGCTGTGCACCAGAAACTAACACAGTATTGTGAAGCAATTATACTCCAATAAAGATCTATTAAAAAAAAAAAAAAGCCTTGTACTACTATTTACTGAAAGGTATGAAGTGAGAGTATGTATGAATATACAAATGGACAATGATCAGACGAAGTAGAAAAATAGAACTCTGACTCCAAGTCTGCGGCAACCAGTCCAGGAAGCCAAACTACAACCTCTGTAGTAATTGTCTCAAATGGTCAGAATTTTATCAATAAATGTCTGTTTCCCTAATTTTTGTCTGTACTTCCAACTTAGGACCAACTAGAGGAAGTCTAATCAATCACATAGGATGCCCCACTTCTGGTTAGCTCACCTCCAACTACCCCAGGCCAATAACCTCCAATCAGAGCATACCTGAAGCCTTCCTTTTTTTCATTATATGGCTTTTACACTCCTCTGCCTGCCTTTGGGTCTCTGCCAAATTCAGGTGATGGTGGCTGATTCCCTTGCTATAGCAAGCTCTTAATAAATAGCCTTTGTTTATTTTAATTTGGGTGTCTTTTTGTTTATTTCCACAGAAGAGATCACCTATACTAGTTAAATAAAGGGAAATTACATAGATTCATTTTTGCAGTCAACCACTATCTTTGTGCTGTTCTGGCACAATAATAGTGTTAATATACAAAATACTGAATTATGTGTTTCTCCTGCAGTATGACACCTCCACTGAGCAAACATCAATTTCCTCCATTTCTAGAAGCTGAAAGTGACTACAAGCTCCTTCCTCTGAACTTCTCCTTCCCAATCATTTCACAGCTGAATCAGTCTATCTGCAATGCTTCTTCGAGAGGAGTGTACGACTGTCATGACTAACTTGATTGTGCTTATCTATTCTTATCTATTTTAGGTTTTAATTTATTTTGAGAGAAGTAGAAAGGAAAAAGCAGGAGAAAATAAAGTTGCAATAAAAGTGATGCTAATTTTGCCAGCTTAAAAAAAATAGAATATTTACACACAGTTCTGATAGTAACATTTGTTTCAAACATTCCTTTGTCTTAATGAAAGTGTAATATTAATTTAAAATATGAGTGGGTCAAAAAAAGGGAAGAGATTATTCAAAGGAATAAGCCAAATATTTAAGTTCCGATTTATTTAGCTCTCTC
The DNA here is from genome assembly GCF_000442215.2 of Lipotes vexillifer. Classification (NCBI taxonomy): domain Eukaryota; kingdom Metazoa; phylum Chordata; class Mammalia; order Artiodactyla; family Lipotidae; genus Lipotes; species Lipotes vexillifer. The sequence goes on from NW_006771329.1 coordinate 800,259, forward strand.
CATTGTGGCTGTTAAATATTTTTCCAAAGTTGAATCACATCTATCAGCATTAAACTTATAAAGTAGAGAAACCAGAACTAATGTTTTAATTTAATTACATAACTCACAAAAAATTAAAGTAACTGGGGATGTACACTGAAATTAATAAAACACAAGGAATGTGTGCATTTTGTGATAAGCAAATTATGAGAATTGAATTAATTATGAGAATGATTTAAAAGAAAGCTAAACGTTCATTTTCATATTGAACTATTCAAATTCCATGTAAATATATTTTGTTTTCTATTAATATTGGTTAGGAGTACCAAAATCATATATTATGGTAGTTGTGATTAAAATTAAATACAAGGGTGATAAATGTTAACTATTTTAATACATTATGCACATATTCAATATATAACATAATAGTGGTTAATTATGATTAAAATTGCTTTATATGCATGCAATAGTGTATACATGTATATGTGTATATATACACACAAAAGTACTTATGTCAAATATTTATAATTGTGACCATATGTGATTTCCCAGTATGAATTTGCCTGAACAAACATTGAAAAATATGATTAAATTATAATACTTAAACTAATATGATCCTGGTATTAGCTAGAAGAATAGCTTTGATAGCCCAGAGGCAGTATAGATAAAAGAATTCCTACATAGACACTTATTTAGTATATGCTACATGTAGAGACCTATAACAGTATCAGGAGAAGGTGATAAACAGTGCTGATACTTATATAAGTCTATAGAAAATATCAATTTAGAGCCCCAACCCCATAAAATTAACATTTTTTGTATCCCATGTAAAATAAATATTATTGAAAAGCAAAAAAATATTGCTACTTCTAATGAAATATTTTCACTATATGAAAAGCTAAGATCTCACTAGTGTACATGGGTAAAGAGCATGTACACCTAATTTACAAAATAGGTAATAAAACAGCTAATGACTATATACTCATTGCAAATATATTAATGATCCTATTAAATCTCAAAAATATAAAGAAATTCAATTAAAAACACAGAACTATTTTTTTCCTATTAAATTAGCAGAGATTGACTAGGCAATTTCATTCACTGTTGGGGGGAATAGTAATTGGTACTATGATTTAGGAGGGCCATTTGTCAATATATATCAACAGCCTTTAAAATATTCATATTCATTGACCCTTACTTTGAATTATACAAATGTGTTCTAAGAACATTAGAGATAAAAAATAACAACCCCCTTCCCCTAAACCAACACAATAAAAGAAAACAAATGAACAAAACAAAAGGAAAAGCATACGGGAAAGGTTAGATATTAGAATATCAAAGAAGCAATAAATTTTTGCTTTTAAAATATTTCCAATTATGGAGGAAATTTTTGTATTATAATGTTAATCAAAGAAAAGCAGAAAACAAAACTATATTAGTTGAACTCAAATATATATATAAAATATTTTAAATATATATGGCAAAATATTAATATTGATTACCTCTGGTAGATATTTATGACTAATTTTCTTTCTACATTTTGTCTTGAATGTTCTATATAATTTTTATCATAAAATTTAAATATGCATACATAAATGAAATAGCAGCTAGTAAGAAATTAGGACAATAACTGTAATCGTGCCAACTATGTAATATTCAATGTAAAAAATCAACCGAAATGTATAGGAAAGGCAGACAGCAAGAGGTCTTGATAAAGTCAAAAAATCAGGATGTTCATCTAAGGAAATGGCCATTAATCTAACCTCTGGAGATATTTTAGGATATAGCTGAAATAGTTCAGCAAGTTGAATATTTGAGGTCTAAGGAGACAAAATGCAGTGTGTGGAAAGATAGAAGCAGGATTGATAGTGAGTTTCACTTTAGGACATATTGTACTGAGGTGACTCCCAGTAGACTTCCAAGCTAGGTTATTTAAGAGTCCTCTTAGAGTGAGGGGGGTTTCAAAGAGTTGGAGATGCAAGAGCAGGATCCAGTCACCCTGGCTTTGGGGAAATGATAAGAACCAATAGGCCAAACTGCACCGGCTCCAACAAGATATTTGAGATGTACAGAAGGACTTCCTATTTCCATTTCCTGCATGAAGATTTAGAAGCCTCAGGGCTTGGGTAGAAAGATAATGGGTGGTAAAATAGACATCAACTTGGAATTCAAAATAGCTATTTCCCTTTTGGGGTTGGTGAGCGACAGTACACACTAGCACAGGTTTGGAATGATTAATTACAAATCTTTAGGACTCCAGGAAAGGCCCAGTTTGTCCTGTCCCTTTACATTCCAAATGACTAGAGAAGAGGTGAATCTAGAAGAGCATCATAAGTACATTTGAAACAGCTAGAATAACAGGAGGTCAGAGAAAGTCAAATATCAACATCAAAATAAATCAAGAGGTTCTTATGTATTAGAAAACATACAAAGTCATGCTAATATAGAATTCTAATTCATCATATATTTATCTCATGAAACTGTGTATATAAACAATGCTCAATATCACTTATCATGTAAATATTGAATTCATGCTGATTTGATGATAACAGATTTTACATCATCTTTGGCATGATGAGATAGAAGTTAGTCATTTGGGTAGCTAAATTTCATTTTAAAGCTTTCTGAGGAGGATTGGACCTATAGATTGACATTTTCCTGATAATTTTACTTGTATCAAATAAAGAAAATCAGAATAATTCTACAAATGTAGTATCTACTGATTAAATACTTATGCTGAACTTAGTATCCTTAAAATGTAGCACTGTGTTGCTGGCACATATGTAGATCTTACAAACAGCTTCATCAGTGAGGATTGGTGGTAAATTCCAGTATATCTAGGAAAAATTAATATTAACATAGAAAATATTTCACTTAATCTTATATTCTTACTTTTTTTTTTTTTTTTTTGCGGTTCACGGGCCTATCACTGTTGTGGCCTCTCCCATTGCGGAGCACAGGCTCCGGACGCGCAGGCTCAGCGGCCAAGGCTCACGGGTCCAGCCGCTCCGCAGCATGTGGGATCTTCCCGGACCGGGGCATGAACCCGTCTCCCCTGCATCGGCAGGCGGACTCTCAACCACTGCGCCACCTGGGAAGCCCCTTACATATTTTAAAGACGTTTGTTCAACTCTGCTCTGTGATTGTATGTTATGATTATCTTTTACATTCTTATGTGTACTATGCCCCCATATTTTGAAAAAGACATATCTTTGTATTAAACAGGGAAAGCATTAAGTAATCAAGGTATTAACAAGTTAAAGTATTAAACGATCAAAGTTACATGACACGAATTGAATTCCACATAGATAGAGTTGTTTTTTTTTTTGCCTCTCCCGTTGCGGAGCACAGGCTCCAGACACGCAGGCTCAGCGGACATGGCTCACGGGCCCAGCCGCTCCGCGGCATGTGGGATCTTCCATGACCGGGGCAGGAACCCGTGTCCCCTGCATCGGCAGGCGGACTCTCAACCACTGAGCCACCAGGGAAGCCCGGTAGAGTTTTTTTTTTTTATAATGTTGGCAAATGTGTACATCATCAATGAATAGAATCAGTTCAAACCAATGTCTATTAAATTTGTTTCAGGAAAATCAAATGAAATAGGCATAGGAATGTGAAAGCAGCACTAGGATTTCTCAATGTCAGAAGCATGGAGGGCTCTTGGAGGTGGAGAAGCAGTGTTTGTGAGATACATGAGAATTTGAATCCTATGGAATATTCAGTCTGGAGGGACCCTGAAAAGGAGTTATGCAGTTGGTCTAAGAAGGGCCTAAGAAAACCTAAGAAACAAAGAAGCTTTCCTCCACTAATCACCACACAGAGGTCTCAGTTTGCCAACTTGATGATATTTTGCTACTCAGGATGAAAGTGGTAGCGTGGAGAGGAAGAAAAAACAAAAACAAAAGCACCTACGATAAGCCCCCAAGCATCTGTCTTGCCTTTCAATTGACCCTGAATCAAGAGAACTCATGACCGTCAAGGAGATAAGCAAACCAGTGCCAGACCACAAGAATAGGATGATAAGTCTTTATAAATAACAATTAAAAACATATAATTAAACATAAATAATAATTAAAACTCACTAACATCATTACCCGCAATACTGATGGCTCAAGAGAGTGGACAATGCCTGTAGACTATTGACAGCAAATGTGTGCCAAAGATCTGATACAGAAAAGTATGTCATTTTTCTCTGAGATTAGAAAGTCAGGCGAGTAAGAAAGAAGAAAGAAGAAAGAAGCAATGGGTGAGAGATAGTAAAAGAATTTGGTAAGCAAGATAATTGGGATATAGTATGTTTTGTAGCACTATAGCTATCACAGCCATCAGACAGATCTCAAGTCAATACTTCCACATGGTATAATAAAGAGTTCAGCTGTTTGAGACCGAGTTGCTAATCCATTAGAGACATTTATTTCTGTCTAGATTCATGCAAGTTTAAAAAAAAAGAGCACAGGTCTTGAAAAATGTGGCTTTTACCTGGTGTTTAAAATCATTTGGAACATTTTATTGTTCACTTGCTTCATTTCTCAGCAATAATTACATTCCTAGAAATGCCTCAGGAAATTGATTTTTTGTTGAATAGATGGTCCACATTTTGGCATAGGGCAGTGCTATTGATTTTCTCTGTAGAGCTGGCTATCAGGCTCCTATGAAAGCCTGTGCTATTGTGGGCTCTGAGAGACATGGTAAGGTTCCCAGAAACTAGCAGAGTTTCCCACCAGAGCCCAGCGTCTACTGGCATGCCAGCATGCTCTCTCTTTCAGGTGGGGATCACATTCTAAAAGAAATGGAGCTTCAGGCAAATGGAGCTTCAAATAAAAAGTGTATTCAGCTCTTGTGGTTAGATTTTTGACCTGTCTTGTGTTTCACAGTACTTAAAATCTGAAAGTCTCCAGATTCTTTGCTAAAATAATTTTCTTCTTTGCAAAACAATGACATTAACTTGCTTCCAGTACCATAAATAGCGTTTTTCCTTCCAAATGTTTGCCTCAATATAACTTCCTGAGAGTTGCAGTGATGTTTACATGTTTGATCTGTGAGAAGTCACAGGTGGGATGTTCAATAATGTTGAGCAACTGAGCCAGTAACCCTCTTGGGTTCAGTTTCCTAAGACGATTTATTTCCCACAGTGGGCAATTAGTTGTTGCTATACTCCTAGTCTTTCTGGCACTACTCTGCCCTGATCCCCATTTGTACGTTATTAATAAATTATCATCTGCTCTCTAATTATCTTTGATTCAGATTCTGAAGAAAAAGGCACGTAATTATGAGAAAATAGAAGGGATAACTCTCAGATATTAAATCAATACACATGCCTGGATTTATTACAGTTTTATAAAATCACATCTATTGCTAATCATTAAACCACTGAGATTTGTTTTTAATGAGCTGTTTTCTAAAATCAGTGATTGCATGTGTGATTACAAATATTTGTCTATCATTATTTTAAAATAAAATAGTATTTGATTAAAATATTTTTATGTAATACTTATCCTTATCAAAACTTATCAAGTCTGAAAGTACATAATCCTAATTGTTAAAGGTGCCAAATATATCAACTATCCATGCTGACCATAACTTGAAAAGATTGAGAGGGAAATACAGTTATGTTAATGTACATTTATAAAAGTGAATACTGATTGATATCACCACGTGCATCATCACACTGGCAGTAGGATGCCCAGATGTCAAATAAATAATATAAGCTAGTGAAAATTTCTTATCTCCTATACAATACTTCTTTGATATCATTGCATTTATTTTGCTGATGACACAAAAAGTTCCATTTTTCAGGAAGAAAGCACATTTATGGGTTAGGTATTTTATTGTGCTTATGTCAGAGTTACTAACATTTTTCATTTTCCAAACTATCAACATTAATGGGAAAAATGAGACAAAGCACTTCAAATAGAGATTGATGCTCAATTTATCTTTAATTCAATAATTTATGAGGTATTCATTCAATTAGGTTATGTGGGAGAGCCACAGAAGTCTTTATCCTCTATATACTTACTGGAGGGCAGAAAAGAAAACATATTTACTATAATTTGTGGTTGAAAGTGTTACATTCCATGAGAAATACTGGTATATTGTTCTGAGACTTAAGTGGAAGGGGAGAATACTTCAGCTAAAGGAACTGAGTATGTTTTTATGATAGAACTGTTGATGTGAGTTTTGACATGTGGGTGAGGTTTAAATATTGAGAGATGAAATAGAGGATATGAAAAAAGAAACCACGTGAGATCTTCTTTCTTCATTCTTAGTTCATGTGCATTGTCTGAGACTGACCCTGCTTCAGGTTCAGGCATGAACTCTAACTGTACTGCCATGCAGTATACCTTCCCCATACTCTTCTTAGTTAAGGTCTCAGTGCTACTGATTGGTTTACTCTGTGGGGCTGTGTATTAGGTTCCTGTCAGAGCATGTGCCACCTGTGAGAGTGAAGGTCAAAAGCTCTAAAGTAGGGGCTGGATTCAAGATGGTGACCATTTCTGCTTCTGCTTCGACAATTGTCTGGTCTCCTGCTACTTTATGGACCACTCCTTCTCAGTCTCCTTTGGCTGGATCTTCCTCCTTCACTCTATCTCTCAATACATATCAGAGCCCCAGGGCTCTACCCAAATAGCTTCATTTTGATCAGTGCCTTTAAATACCATATTTGTGCCAGAGCATTCTTGAATCCTGTGTCTCCAATTGCATAGCAGAGAATATTTTACCATTTGGATCTATTAAGTGCCTGTACTTTTGATTTTTAAAAAAATCTCTGGAACTTTTCATCTATATGATCTACAATTATCTTTTGGATAAAACCACTTTGAATTTGCCTTCTGTCATATGCAACCAAAGGAATCCAGGTCAAAAACACATAGTGATAATGCTGGAAAGCTAGTTCGAAGCATGTTTTCAATAGTCTCCAACTCCAGCTTCACTCTTCCAGTCATCCAGTCATTGGACATTTATTGAGAAACTACACTAGAATCTGTGTTCAACATGAATACATATCTATCAGGGGAGACACATATAAAATGATGAACTAAAATCATTTCAACTGGGAAAAACAATTTTTGAGGGAAAACAAAAGTGATATTAACTAGCTTTCACAAAATCAGGAATGGTCATGGGGTTGGTGACATTTGATATGTGTGATTCTAGAATAGATATAGTTTACCAGGTATAATTGCCAAGTGTAGAAAAGAGGGAAAAGTCACTATAACCTAATGTATTCCTTAATTTACTTTAGTGTTAAGATATCACTGACTTTAATTTCTAAGAGTTATTTTATTCATAGCAGTTTGGAAGGTTATTAAATGTTAATACTATTATCTTTAGTAGTAAATATTCAGTGGCTTTACATATAAGCAATCAGAATTTCACCAAAATCATATAGTTGAATGATATAAGTCATGGGGAAGTTATATAGTGAAGAGCAAATGCCTTAAAGTTAGAGCTGTGCTCAAGACCCAGGCCCTCACTAACTGACTATATAATATAATCTATGTTCTAGACAGTGTTCTAAGGGGCAGGAACCCACAGATAAAAATCCCTATCATTCTAGAGCTTATAATCTAGTATGGGAGACAGACAAAAAATCAACAGAAGAAATATATATATATTGGGTGGGCCAAAAAGTGCCTTAGGTTTTTTAAGCAAAAATAAAAGACACATTTATCACTTTCTCCAAGAACTTTATTGAACACTGTATTTAGCCTTTTGTTCCACTACCTTCTGCCATTTTTCAGGCAACTTCATAATTCCATCTTCCCAAAACTTTTTATCTTTTTGAGCAAAGAACTGTTCCAGGTGCCTTTTACAGTCTTCCAGGGAATTAAAATTTTTTCCATTAAGAGAATTTTGTAAAGACTGGAATAAGTGGAAATTGGAAGGTGCAATGTCTGGTGAATATAGCAGATGAATCAGAACTTCCCAGCCAAGCTGTAACAGTTTTTGCCTGGTCATCAAGGAAATATGTGGTCTTGCCTTATCCTGATGGAAGATTATGCATTTTCTGTTGACTAATTCTGGACAGTTTTCGTCGAGTTCCACTTTCAGTTGGTCTAATTGGGAGCAGTACTTGTTGGAATTAATTGTTTGGTTTTCTGGAAGGAGCTCATAATAGAGGACTCCCTTCCAATGTCATCATATACACCACATCACCTTCTTTGGATGAAGACCGGCCTTGGTCTCTGGTGTGGTTGGTGGTGGTTCATTTCGCTTGCCCCATGATCTTGTCCCTCCATTCCACACTGCTGTACAGTATCCACTTTTCATTGCCTGTCACTATTTGTTTTAAAAACAGAATGTTTTCATTACATTTCAGTAGAGAATCGCATGTGGAAATATGGTCAAGAAGGTCTTTTTCGCTTAACTTATGTGGAACAAAAACATCAAAGCAATTCACATAACCAAGATGGTGCAAATGATTTTCAGTGCTTGATTTGGGTAGTTTGAGTATGTTGGCTATCTCCCTCATGGTATAACATTGATTGTTCCCAATGACTGTTTAGTGTGATCACTATTAACTTTAACTTGTCTACCCGACAGTGGAGCATCGTCCAGTGAGAAATCTCCAGCACAAAACTTTGCAAACCACTTTTGAAACATTCGATCAGTCACAGCACCTTCTCCATACACTGCACAAATCGTTTTGTGCATTTCAGTTGCGTTTTTACCTTTCTTGAAGTAATAAAGCATAATATGCCAAAAATGTTGCTTTTTTCTTCCATCTTCAATCTTAAAATGGCTACACAAAAATTCACCAATTTTGATGTCTTTTTTTTTTAAAATGCATGCTGATCTGACAGCTGTAACATACAATCTAACAAAATTGTTTTGAATGAACTTAAAGACAGCTAAGTGTTACTAGAGCCATCTTATGGGAAAAAAAATGAATGAACCTTTTGGCCCACCCAATATATTATAATATATATAAGATATACATATTATAATGGCAATGAGTGTTATAAGAGACAAGCCAGGGTAAGGGATAGCTGATGTGCAGTGGAAGGAATAATGGGTCATCATTTTAGTCAGCTCAATTGAGAGAATTAGATTGAGCAAAGAAAGAAAGAGGAAGCCATGTTGTTCTCTGGGTCAAAAGAGTTTTAGACAGGATGAAGAGCCAATGCAAAAGCCTTACAGCTGGACTATTTTTACAAGATTCAAGAAACATCAAGAAGATAACTTTTATGAAGTATAAATTGGATATAGAGCTGATACTGAGACATAGGGTTGTAAAATATTACATGTAAAGTCCTTGGAACAGTGCCTAGCAGTAGGTAGTATGTAATTCATGCTAGACAATATTAAACTTATTATTATCAATATTATTATTGTGTTACTTCTGTTAGGCAAAGATCCTTCTCTGATAGTTTTAGAATGCTACATAGCCTTTAAAAAATCATTCACTTTGGAAGCTATTATTCTTTGATATCAAATGTGGGCAGAGCTCTGGCATTTGTCTGAATTAAATAATTGCATTCAAGATGCCTGTACAATTATTTTATTTGGCTCCAAATGAGCTTGAAGAAAAGTTTCTAAGTCCAGCATATTTTACTATAAAGCTATTGTTTTCCCTAACATAAGAACTGTGGCAGGCATTTAATAAGTCAAATATTTCTTGAATTAATGAATCATACCATCATTTTGGTCCAAAGGAAAAAAGTTATCATGAAGGAAATGATTCCAACTTAAACTCTTTTACTTAACCCCAGCTGTTGTAATTCTGTTTATGAAATTCTGTCCATTTATCAGACTTCTAATTTAACTTGGAAACACTTTGAAAAAAGGACATTACCTTTTTATTTTAAATGCCTGGGACTTTTCTTGGCGTTTTATGTGCAATAAATGCTCAATATATGTTTGTAATGGATAATTGGGAAGAGTGTGTCATTTACAACATGTTAGACTTTAAGAGACTTGAAAAAAATTACAAAAGGCTAAATTTTAATATTATTTTTAAGTAACAAAAACCCTGAAAGCAGTGTTTCCATAAATCGATTTTTTCCCCTAAATTTCTGACATGGTCTGAGTAACTTAAATTTGTACTTAGCCTCCAAGTACAGTATTAACTGATTTCTGAAGAATTTTTTCCTCAGGAAATGATTTGACATTTCAAATCGATTGAGTTTCAATTGTTTAATGAAAGACAAAGGAAAACAGGATTTAGCATGTCTAACCACAGTATTTGAACATGACCAGAACAAGCAAGGGAAGATTTTTTGCCTGGAAAATAGTTAATCCTTTTTGTAGGCATTAAGCCACTCCTTTGACTAAATTTATCATATCAGGAACATCACATAAAGTCACATATTAATAGCCTTAGAATCATATCCAAGACTAAGCATCTTGAAGGATTCCTTCTGCCCCTTCAGGAACTATAAGTTTTTTTGATTTTGTTTTCCAGTTTTAAAATTGGCAAACAGCTTTACCTTTTTTGCGTTTATATGAAAGATAAGTACACATAAGTGTGGGCATGCATGTGTGTAACATGTGTGTATCTTTAACCTCTCAGTGTACATGTGGAATTAATTGAAATAAAAAAGCAAAGCTCTGAAATTTTCTTAAGATTTAATTAAGTTCATAAGTAATAAAAGAGACAAAGTATTAAAATATATTCTTTTATCCCAGGGTGTCTATATTGAGCAAGTTTCAAAGAAATAGTTTCTGTATACTGAAAGATGTTTTCCTATACAACTAAATCTTGTTAATTTAAGCTTTATATCAGACTAAGAAAGTGCCCAGTAGTCAATTTTCAGAATGAGGTCCCAATTTTAAAATAGGGACACAGAAAAAAATGTCAATCTAATAGTATCAATAATTGTCTTCAAAGGAAAGAAAAAGAGAAGGTCAAAGTAGACGACTTTCTCAAACATGTCACTAGAAGAGTGTGGAGATGACATCATTGGTTGAAAGACTGATTAAACAATTTATATCTATAAAATCGTATATATAAGAGACAACCTCACAAAATTAGGGTATAATAAGAAAGTTATCAATGTGCAGCGTCATTACTGATAAAAGAGAAAGATTAAAAAACAATTACAAAAAAACAAAAAACAATTACAACACGCTGTGCATATTACGAGGTTTAATTTATATTCAGCCCAGGGTAATTAGCTCATAGTTTGCTGAGAACAAGTCAATTATTTTGTAGTCCCATGAAAACACCATTTGTAAGTAATAGAAAAGAAAGTAAAAAGGATAGTCTGAAACCTGCAGAAAATGTTCTATGGAATATTTAGCACCTTTAAACAAGATGGTCACATGATTTCTAAAACTGATAGAATCCTAAGATGTTACAATTCTTTGCCATTTTTTAAATAGAACTTTCTCCCTTCAGGATCGATACTTGTCTATATTATTTTAACTGTATCTAGGTAAGAAGACTCCAAGAGGTTTCTGCATAATCAATTTTAGCCTAAAAAGATTAGAAAGTCTCTATATTTGATTTATTTTTCATTTTCAATGTATTTTAGAATAAAAAAGTTTATTACTTTCTTTGAAATAGATTATTCTCATAGTATTCAATGTGTTATATTCCTGATTTTTTTCCTTTGGTCTGAATAAAAATTCAAATTGCCAGTGAATATGTACTTTCAATACATAGCTGCTTCTGAGCCCAAATGATGATATAAATTGTCAATGAATATTACATACAGAGGATAGTAATATATTTGCAATATATCAGAATTAAGTCTATATCACCACTGAGTTAAATTATTTGTTATTAAAATACATTTTACGTAAGAGCAAATATCTGGTTTATAATATATTCAAGAGGTTAAAAGGTGATATAAGAGAATAAGTTCAAAGTGAGAGTGGAGTCTAAGTGCTATTATGTTTTTGTGTGTTTATCAATCATATTTTAGCACAGTGAAGAGGGAGAAATATATATAATTCAGTGTCCTTAGAACATTCCTTAGAAAAGCCTATTTTTCAATAATTTGCTATTGCTTAAAGATAACTCCCAAATTTGTGTTGGGCTTTGTTCACATCTCTTCATTTAGTTTTTCTTTTATTTGACAAAACTTTACTTAATCAGTATATGCTATGTACTAAGAGGTAGGTTCAGTTTTCTTAGTCCCAACAAAAATTGCGAAGTTCATTGCCTTGAATGAGATAGGAAAAGCCTTTCTAGAATCATATAATTTAGCTTTTGAATAAGTATGTTTATATAATACAAACATAAAATAACCTGTTCATGAAAAGTAAAATAAAATGGCCAAATATATTTCTTTTTTTTTTTTTTGATTGCCAGTTAACTTTATTTATTTATTGGGAATATACATATCAAGTATATAAAATGGAGTTTAACAAGCAATTACAAAGGAAATACTTTGTACAACTACCACCCAAATCAATAACCCCCAAAACCCCAAATATGCACACCCCCTTACAACTTCACCGTCATTTTTGTCTGTAGGCAGCATCTAGTTGGGTTTTGCCTTTTTATCTAAACGGACAGTCTCTTTTTAATTGGTATATTTAGACTATTCACATTTAATGTGATTATTGATTGGATTAAAATCTACCACTTTGCCAGCTCTTTTCTATTTGGTCCAAACTTTTATTTGTTTGGCCAAATATATTTCTATCATAAGACAAATGCCCTTGAAATTCAAGAATGTGCATTCAACAAAATGAAGTAAAAGTTTGGTGTAAAGAATTTGCTGGTAAAAAATATATAAATCTCAAATTGATTTTTAGTAAAGTGTATTTTCCTTTAAATTGCAAATTCCTAGTCTCAGCATCACAGTATGTGTAATTAAGAAAAAAAATTAAAGTGAATAAGCAATGCACAATTTGTAAGGTATTGCTATTTTTAAAAAGTAATATACTTCCATAAGACAGTAGATCCAAAATTATCTTACCATGTCTTGGGTTTAGTTATGCTGAAAATTAAGCTTTGCCTCTTGGGTATAGATGTCATTTTTATTTAACTGAGAAATACACTAAACATTTCTATATACTAAAATTTATTTATTCTTCTATGGTAGTTTCAGATAGATATGGAATTTGTGTGTGTGTGTGTGTGTGTGTGTGTGTGTGTGTGTGTGTGTGCTAAAGCTATACTCTCCTTCAGCTACCAAACAGTAGGTAGATTGAACATTCTCTCACTTTGTCTAATGCTGCAGATGTAATGAAGTGAATTGCTTTTAAGTCAATTTTGTATGCATTAGGGAAAAAATTGGGGGGGGCAGGGGCTGATTCATATATAGGTAAGCAAGAATCCTTAGCTGAATGTCATCAGTAAATTCACATTAACAATACTTAGGTTAAACAGATGAAGTGTGCTAAGTCTACAATAAAATACTTCCTATACTTTATTTGTTCTTTAATAAACCTTCAAACACAAATTTATTGGCCTTTAGACATCTGCTGTTTCCTCCATTTTTATTCAGTGGACCCAGCAAATAATATCTTCTTATGATCCCCATGTCCCTAAATATAGCTCATGCTTCTGGATTTATTGGAAAGGAAGAGGCCAACCATTTCTCAGAAGTAAATAAATGATATTACAAACCAGCTTTGCAAATGTATCATAGTTATCCACCCTTTTGGGGTAGAAAAGACACATTATCTCGTGGTAGTTTTCTTAGTAGTTACAATTCACTCAATTCAATTATCTTACTTGATCGAAACCTGAGCAAAGTTTTTATGACAAGACTGGTGGAATTAGATTATCCTCCAGAAAGCAGGGACAACGGTAGAGCATTCTCCCAAAGTGACTTCAGAGGGAAGAGATCAGTGGGGCAAGAGCTAGCCAGCCTCTGACTGGGGTGGGCTGGCTGTCCTCAACAGAACACAAACTGCTTCCCAGTTTGTGGGAAGAATTTAGAATTTAGCAATTCTAAAAATGTATCACTGCTATTCTAACATTAAAAGTAAGCAATGATTTCTTACTTTCAACACTCAAATGAACAAGAACTAGAAGAAAGGGAATTTTCAGAAAAGAGAAAGGATGTTCAAAGGAAGTAACAGTGTTTTATTAAAATAAAATGTCACTACTGTAATTTAAGGATGTAGTCCTTAAATCTTTTCAGAATACAATATGCAGTATATTGAAAATGTCTAATTCTATATATTTATGAGTTGAATAGGTGCTGAAGAGTCAAAAGTAAATGAGTAAAACAGTACAAAATCAATATGAATATTGATTTCATGACTAGTTTTTGGATCTTATAGTATATTTTTGTGTATTTGTGCAGGTTTAAATATCTTCATGAAGATTTTCATAAGATTTTCTATAATAGTCTAACACCAAAACATTTTCAAATGGACAGCTCTCATTACGGAATATCCCTTCTAATAGTGGCCTGGATGAAAAATGAAAATACATTTGTTGTAGGAGTAGAACACACTCATGCTCTTATTTGTTTATTTTTTTTAGGAAGGTTTATTATGCTCAGCTCAATGTCAGGAGATACCTTCTACATAAGCTCTTGCTGGGGCTCTACCTCTTTTATTTTTGTTCAAAATGAAAAATGTAGATAGGTAATACACATATTAATGTATCTATTGATATAACATTCAATAAAATTCACTTTAAATCAGTATACACTATGATTGATGTATTCAGGTTGAAATCATTCAGAAGCTGAAAATAAATGCAACCATAAAAAAGGGGTGGTTATTTCTCAAAATGCTTATTTGCAGGTGTGTCTGCTTTGTATCTATCACCCTGTTAGGTAGAACTCTGGCTAACTAGAATTATTAGTTTTATTCTTCTAAAATATCAGACACAGACACAGGCCTTCCCAAACACTAAAATTGAAGATTTTGAGAGGATACTTCAATACTTTTGAGAGGAAAAATAAAATTCATGTTAAAATAAACTATATCAGAAAAAGATATGGTTATATTAATGACATAATAAATAATAACAAGTTAATACTATTCTTGTGTAGAGAGTATACCTGGAAAAGAGGAATTGTGCGCTTAAAAGTTAGCACTAACATGGACAAGGTAAGGCTTGAGAAATACATCCTACATACAGGTTATCTACTGATATATTGCTCACCTCATTTGTTTCAGGATGTGCTTAATAGCCAAATGGTCAGATCAAGGTAAGGAAGAGATCACCTGCAAAAGTTCAGAAGCACAGCTTCCTGTCTTACCTTCCACTGAGGAGGAAGCCAATAACCACTGCCAACAAAATGACTCCCACTGTCACAGACACAGCAATTATAGGAATTTGGCTTTGATCGCTGGATGCTGCAACTGCTGATAGGAGACAGAGAAAATGTAGCCTGTGGTTACAGGGATCATATGCATTCAAATAAGAGCAGCTTAATAGTCAGTAATCAATGCAAGGTTTAAGCAATTCACCCACACTTGGCAGAGATTTCCCCTTATATCTCTTCTCAATGGTGTGTAATTGAAAAGACGTCTTTAGGAGAAAATATTTATTCTCTAAAGGGAAATTTGAAAGAACCACTAAGTCACTGATTATTTCCTTATCATAACAAAGAATGTCATTGTTTGTATAGTATTAATTTAGCAATTTTAGGTTTGCAAGACAAAATGGAACTTTGTTTTTGATTTCAAACACCTCCTAAATAGGAGGTGCTAAGTATATGAGGTTTGACATTTTTAGAGTTTGCATGTGGCTGTTCTCTAGGAATAAAAAAGTCTCATTATATTAGATAGGACTTTCTTTTATAGATATAGGTTGAAATGTCCAAAATGATGTGGCTATGACCTCATATGATATCACTATTTTGAATATAATTTTAAAAACTATAATTTCAAGCAGAATATAATCACTAAATATACTTTATTAGTAGGAACGCTTTTTCAAAAATATCAAGGCATACATTTAGAACTTTGTATCTACAGTAAGATTAGATTTGTTTACATGATCTTTTTTAAGTACATGAATTTAGATGAAATATTTTATATTTTAATAACACAATTACTATCACAAGAGGAATATGGACATAATTAGATAGTTGTACCTAAAAAAGCAAGGGACTTGTTCTTTTGTGCTGATAGCTAAGTTGATTAAAATAAGAAACTTATAGAACAAAATAAATTTTATTAATGTTCTCAAGAAACCCTCAATAGGATAACTTAGCATGTTTATTGTTTAATGACATTATCATTTTGATAAATTCAGAGTGGCATGATAACAAATTTTAAGTCATCAAAACTAATAACAACTATACATCCCATGTTTTGTTTTTCACAATCTCTTACATGATCTTGGCCCTATCAATAGTTTTGGGACATTTAAATGCTACCTTCTCTAGTCTTGTCACCTCATCATTGATTCTGTTAACCAAAATTGATTGACTCGCTGACAACCTTCTTACACTGATCTACATTTTCAGCCCTTTCAGATCAGTCTTCAAGAGCAACTATCGGCAACTAGTGGTTCATGTATGAGGAAAACTACTACTTACAATAGAAATCTATACTCTTCCCCTCCCTCTTCTTGGATAATAATAGTTGCAATTCAAGGTCCCTTTACCCTGCTTTTTCCTATCCTCTGAGGCTGAGGTCTGTGGTAGAGAATTTATTACTGGTGAACAGTATAAATGTAGTGGGGCAAAGCTACCCCACTATCACTAGTAGTAGCCTTCCCCAAGATTTGCTTTATTAATTTCTAAATTCAAATTACTTATTTTCTCAGTCAACTTTCTTTTTGGCAGGTGGCACTCTTTCTAGAGAAAAACATGCAAATTTGGTCCAAATAAGTTCAATGTTATTTCATTTGTGCTCCAAAGCTTTTGATCCTCTCTTTTAATTTCCTTACAAAGTCATCCCCATAATGAGTCTTCCTCATTTTGTCAGTATACTAATCCATTCTAACGTTCCACATTTTAGAAATGTTAAACTTTATAGATAAAAGAGAATGATCAAGTCTGAACTCCATGGTTAAATACAACTCTATACCTTCTTTTGCTTTACCTAACTCCCCTGTTAGAATCTTTCTTGTCTCTTCCAAGATAATGATCTTTAAAGATCTCCCTCCAGGAGAGATTATCATTTCCTTACAGACTGCCTCTCTGTTACTTACAATAAACAGATAATTTCTCTTGGAGAGAACTAATTCTTATACATAAACTTACTGATATTATTAGTTCAAACTGAATTTGAAAACAGGTCCAACATTTACTATACATTTGGGTTAAGGCAAATTATTTAACCTTGTAAAGTCTCATTTCATTAATCTCCAGTTAGGGATAATTTCCCTGGATCATTATATTTCTGTTTAGAGATAACACTTAGCATAGTGCTTCAACTATTGACAGCCATATTTAAATAGAAGATATTACATATACATATTATCTCCTGTTTTATTTGTCATTCTTATTCTCTCCTATTTTTCAGCATCTTGACTGAGTCATCTAGAACCAGCCTCATCTTCTGAGAGCCAACATTACTAAATTTCCTCTGAAACCTCTCTTCTGCCTTTGAGTTCTACGCATGATATATTTGCCATATGTAATGAGTACTTCTCAATTTACCTTACCATACACTATAATGAGGTATTTCACCTTGTTGAACACACACTCCGCCTTTTAAACTCTTCTCTTGTTTCTATACATCAGATGAGCTGTTTTCTCTTTTTCCCATTCTGAAGCACTGCTTTGTCAGTTCTATTGGCTCTGAATTCTCTTCCAACATTTTATGTGTGAGCAATTCCTGATGAATGCTGGTTCTTAATCCTTCCCACTTCTTTCCATCTCTCTTTCTATCTCTTTCTATCTTTCTCCCTTTCTACCTCTTTTTCTCCCTACCTCTCATAGATATTTCTTTGCTCATGGCATCAGTTAACTATAAGCTGAAGAGTCCCACATTTATATCTCCAACTATTATTTGTCTTCAGAGGATCATTCTACAAAAAAAAAAAAAACAACTCTATTCCCTTTATTTGGATTTTTTTTCACATAAAAATAAACATGTTTAAAATCAACCCTTATACCATATCCACCACCAATGGCATTAAAAAAAATCAATAAATAAACATACCATAAATCAAACCAACAAACCAGATGAATTTTATCTTTTTCTGGTTTCTTTTAAGCAGCACTGAATTTTTCTTAACCCCTACTTACACTTAATCATCAAATATTTTTGTGCTTCTTTTATGTTTCTCCCCATGCATTACTTTTTATTTCATCCAACACTCACCTATTTGATTCAAATCTGCTGGAATATGGTTCATATGTTTTTTTAAGTGCTTCCTTTGACTTCTATGTACTCACATGAAATATCAGAAAATATCGCTTTGATCATGTTTCTCTGGACAAAAAGTTAATAGATACCTACTCCCTATGGAAAAAAAATTTCCAAATTCTCCATCTAACATTCAAAAGCCCTTCTAATCTGACTCTAATAAATCTTTCTGATCTCAATGTGCCAGGTCGGGACTCTGAGAGATAGGATTTTGGAGGAAGCAGGCATGTTTAATCAGAAGTAGGGATCAAAACAGGGCAATTTCAGACTAACCGAAGTATTAATTTTGAGAAAAAATATGGTGCTTAGAAGTGTGAAATGCTTCATTTTTTAGTAATTGCCAAGATCTCTAACTTAACAATGTGCTAAAATGTGCATGTAGGTATAGGATAATAACTTGCAATAAAACAATTGTTAATGGCATGCCAAAAGTTTTCAAAAATGTTTAAATTAATATATTTTATGAAAATACTTTGTAAGTAATGTCAAATCACAAATGTTCATATTTACATGTTTTTATCTGCTGTCCACTGAAATCAGATCTTTTTGTATAATAGGTAATTAAATAAAGGGGCTGTGAGAATGAATTTTAAAAATATATTTTCATTTATTTTTTTAAAGTTTGCAGCATTCTTTTTTGAAGTTACCTTTCTTCCATAAGCTTTCTTTCTATTTTTTGAATTTTCTTTTATTTTATTTTTTTAAACAGCAGGTTCTTATTAGTTATCCATTTTATATATATTAGTGTATACATGTCAATCCCAATCTCCCAGTTCATCCCACCACTGCCCCAACCCCCACTTTCCCCCCTTGGTGTCCATACGTTTGTTCTCTACATCTGTGTCTCTGTTTCTGCCCTGCAAACTGGTTCATCTGCATGATTTTTCTAGGTTCCACATGTATGCATTAATATACAATATGTGTTTTTCTCTTTCTGACTTACTTCACTCTGTATGACAGTCTCTAGGTCCATCCACAACTCTACAAATGACCCAAATTTGTTCCTTTTTATGGCTGAGTAATATTCCATTGTATATATGTACCACATCTTCTTTATCCATTTGTCTGTCGATGGACATTTAGGTTACTTCCATGACCTGGCTATTGTAAATAATGCTGCAAAGAACATTGGGGTGCATGTGTCTTTTTGAATTATGGGTTTCTCTGGGTATATGCCCAGTAGTGGGGTTGCTCAGTCCTATGGTAATTCTATTCTTAGTTCTTTAAGGAACCTCCATACTGTTCTCCATAGTGGCTGTATAAATTTACATTCCCACCAACAGTGCAAGAGGGTTCCCTTTTCTCCACAACCTCTCCAACATTTGTTGTTTGTAGATTTTCTGATTATGCTCCTTCTAACTGGTGTGAGGTGATAACCTTATTGTAGTTTTTTTTTTTTTTTGTGGCGTGTGGGCCTCTCACTGTTGTGGCCTCTCCTGTTGCGGAGCACAGGCTCAGCGGCCACAGCTCACGGGCCAATCCACTCCATGGCATGTGGGGTCTTCCCGGAATGGGGCACGAACTCATGTCCCCTGCATTGGCAGGCGGACTCTCAACCACAGAGACACCAGGGAAGCCCTCATTGTAGTTTTGATTTCCATTTCTCTAATAGTTAGTGATGCTGAGCAGCTTTTCTTGTGCTTCTTGGCCATGTGTATGTCTTCCATGGAGAAATGTCTATTTAGGTCTTCTGCACATTTTTGGGTTGGGTTGTTTGTTTTTTAATATTGAGCTGCCTGAGCTGTTTATATATTTTGGAGATTAATCCTTTGTCCGTTGATTCATTGGCAAATATTTTCTCCCATTCTGAGGGCTGTCTTTTTGTCATGTTTGTAGTTTCCTTTGCTGTGCAAAACCTTCTAAGGTTCATTAGGTTCCATTTGTTTATTTTTGTTTTTATTTCCATTACTCTAGGAGGTGGATCAAAAAAGATCTTGCTGTGATTTATGTCAAAGAGTGTTCTTCCTATATTTTCCTCTAAGAGTTTTATAGTGTCCAGTCCTACATTTAGGTCTATAATCCATTTTGAGTTTATTTTTATGTATGGTGTTAAGGAGTGTTCTAATTTCATTCTTTTACATGTAGCTGTCCAGTTTTCCCAGCACACTTATTGAAGAGACTGTCTTTTCTCCATTGTATACCTTTGCCTCCTTTGTCATAGATTAGTTGTCCATAGGTGCATGGGTTTATCTCTGGGCTTTCTATCTTGTTCCATTGATCTATATTTCTGTTTTTGTGCCAGTAACATATTGTCTTGATTACTGTAGCTTTGTAGTATACTCTGAAGTCAGGGAGTCTGATTCCTCCAGCTCCATTTTTTTTCTTTCATGACTGCTTTGGCTATTCGGTGTCTTTTGTGTCTCCATGCAAATTTTAAGAATTTTTGTTCTAGTTCCATAAAAAATGCCATTGGTAATTTGCTAGGGATTGCATTGAATCTGTAGATGGCTTTGGGTATTATAGTTATTTTCACAATATTGATTCTTACAATCCAAGAACATGGTATATCTGTCAGTCTCTTGCTATCATCTTTAATTTCTTTCATCAGTGTCCTATAGTTTTCTGAATATAGGTCTTTTGTCTCCCTAGGTAGGTTTATTCCTAGGTATTTTATTCTTTTTGTTGCAATGGTAAATGGGAGTGTTTCCTTAATTTCTCTTTCAGATTTTTCATCATTAGTGTATTGGAGTGCAAGAGATTTCTGTGCATTAATTTTGTATCCTGCAACCTTACCAAATTCATTGACGAGCTCTAGTAATTTTCTGGTGGCATCTTTAGGATTCTCTATAAATAGTATCATGTCATCTGCAAACAGTGACAGTTATACTTCTTCTTTTCCAATTTGTATTCATTTTATTTCTTTTTCTTCTCTGATTGCCATGGCTAGGACTTCCAAAACTATGTTGAATAATAGTGGTGAGAGTGGACATCCTTGGCTTGTTCCTGATCTTAGAAGAAATGTTTTCAGTTTTCCACCATTTAGAATGATGGTCATTGTGGGTTTGTCCTATATGGCCTTTATTATGTTGAGGTAGGTTCCCCCTATGCCCACTTTCTGGAGAGTTTTTATGAAAAATCGGTTTTGAATTTTGTTGAAAGCTTTCTCTGCATCTATTGAGGTGATCATATGGTTTATATTCTTCAATTTGTTCATATGGTGTATCACATTGATTGATTTGCTTATGTTGAAGAATCCTTGCATCCTTGGGATAAATCCCACTTGATCATGGTGTATGAGTTTTTTAATGTGTTGTTGGATTCTGTTTGCTAGTATTTTGCTGAGGATTTTTGCATCTATATTCATCAGTGATATTGGTCTGTAACTTTCTTTTTTTGTAGTACCTTTGTCTGGTTTTGGTATCAGGGTGATGGTGGCCTCATAGAATGAGATTGGGAATATTCCTTCCTCTGTAATTTTTTGGAAGAGTTTGAGAAGGATGGGTGTTAGCTCTTCTCTAAATGTTTGATAGAATTCACCTGTGAAGCCATCTGGTCCTGGGCTTTTGTTTGTTGGAAGATTTTAAATCACAGTTTCAATTTCATTACTTGTGATTGGTCTGTTCAAATTTCTATTTCTTCCTGGTTCAGTCTTGGAAAGTTATACCTTTCTAAGAATTTGTCCATTTCTTCCAGGTTGTCCTTTTTTTTTTTTGGCATAGAGTTGCTGGGAGTAGTCTCTTAGGATGCTTTGTATTTCTGCAGTTTCTGTTATAATTTCTCCTTTTTCATTTCTAATTTTATTGATTTGAGTCCTCTCCCTCTTTTTCTTGATGAATCTAGTTAATGGTTTATCAATTTTGTTTATGTTCTCAAAGAACCAGCTTTTAGTTTTATTGACCTTTGCTATTGTTTTCTTTGTTTCTATATCATTTATTTCTGCTCTGATCTTTATGATTTCTTTCCCTCTGCTAACTTTGTGTTGTGTTTGTTTTTGTTTCTCTAGTTCCTTTAGGTGTAAGGTTAGATTGCTTATTTGAGATTTTTCTTGTTTCTTGAGATAGGCTTATACAGCTATAAACTTCCCTCTTAGAACTGCTTTTGCTGCATCCCATAGGTTTTGGATCATCATG
Source organism: Lipotes vexillifer (assembly GCF_000442215.2). Lineage (NCBI taxonomy): Eukaryota > Metazoa > Chordata > Mammalia > Artiodactyla > Lipotidae > Lipotes > Lipotes vexillifer. Next base: position 822,494 of record NW_006771329.1, read on the forward strand.
TTTCCATTGTCATTTGTTTCTAGGTATTTTTTGATTTCCTCTTTGATTTCTCCAGTGATCTCTTGGTTACTTAGTAACGTATTGCTTAGCCTCCATGTGTTTGTGTTTTTTACTGTTTTTTCCCTGTAATTGATTTGTAATCTCATAGTGTTGTGGTCAGAAAAGATGATATGATTTCAATTTTCTTAAATTTACTGAGGCTTGATTTGTGACCCAAGTTGTGATCTATCCTGGAGAGTGTTCCATGCGCACTTGAGAAGAAAGTGTAATCTACTGTTTTTGGATGGAATGTCCTATAAATATCAATTAAATCTTTCTGGTCTATTGTGTCATTTAACACTTGTGTTTCCTTATTAATTTTCTGTCTGGGTGATCTGTCCATTGGTGTAAGTGAGGTGTTAAAGTCCCCCACTATTATTGTGTTACTGGCGATTTCCTCTTTTATAGCTGTTAGCAGTTGCCTTATGTATTGAGGTGCTCCTATGTTGGGTGCATATATATTTATAATTGTTATATCTTCTTCTTGGATTGGTCCCTTGATCATTATGTAGTGTCCTTCCTTGTCTCTTGTAACATTCTTTATTTTAAAGTCTATTTTATCTGATATGCATATTGCTACTCCAGCTTACATTTGATTTCCATGTGCACAGAATACTTTTTTCCATCCCTTCACTTTCAGTCTGTATGTGTCCCTGGGTCTGAAGTGGGTCCCTTGTAGACAGCATATATATGGGTCTTGTTTTTGTATCCATTCAGCAAACCTGTGTGTTATGGTTGGAGCATTTAATCCATTCACGTTTAAGGTAATTATTGATATGTATATTCCTATGACCATTTTCTTAATTGCTTTGGGTTTGTTTTTGGAGGTCCTTTTCTTCTCTTGTGTTTCCCACTTACAGAAGTTCCTTTAGCATTTGTTGTAAAGCTGGTTTGGTGGTGCTGAGTTCTCTTAGCTTTTGTTTGTCTGTAAAGCTTTAGATTTCTCCATCAAATCTGAATGAGATTCTTGCTGGGTAGAGGAATCTTGGTTGTAGGTTCTTCCCTTTCATGACTTTAAGTATATCATGCCACTCCCTTCCGGCTTGACGAGTTTCTGCTGAGAAATCAGCTGTTAACCTTATGGGAGTATGTTATATGTCATTTTTCCTTGCTGCTTTCAATAATTTTTCTTTGTCTTTAATTTTTGCCAATTTGATTATGTGTCTTGACATGTTTCTCCTTGGGTTTATCCTGTATGGGACTCTCTGCACTTCCTGCACTTGGGTGGCTATTTCCCTTGCCATGTTATGAGGTTTTTCGACTACAATCTCTTCAAATATTTTCTCAGGTCGTTTCTCTCTCTCTTCTCCTCTGGGACCCCTGTAATGCTAATGTAATGCTAATATTGTTGCGTTTAATGTTATCCCAGAGGTCTCTTATGCTGTCTTCATTTCTTTTCATTCTTTTTTCTTTATTCTGTTCTGCAGCAGTGAAATCCACCATTCTGTCTTCCAGGTCACTTATCCGTTCTTCTGCCTCAGTTATTCCACTATTGATTCCTTCTAGTGTATTTTTCACTTCAGTTATTGTATTGTTCATCTCTGTTTGTTTGTTCTATAATTCTTCTAGATCTTTTAAAAACACTTCTTGCTTCTTCTCGATCTTTGCCTCCATTCTTTTTCCAAGGTCCTGGATCATCTTCACTATCATTATTCTGAATTCTTTTTCTGGAAGGTTGACTATCTCCACTTCATTTAGTTGTTTTTCTGGTCTTTTATCTTGCTCATTTATCTGGTACATAGCCCTCTGCCTTTGCATCTTGTCTATCTTCTGTGAATATGGTTTTTGTTCCACAGGCTGCAGGATTGTAGTTCTTCTTGCTTCTGCTGTCTGCCCTCTGGTCAGTTTGAACCATTTTTTAAGTTCCTTGATGGTTTTAATTATTGAGTATTTCATTTGCACTGATTAATTTGTGAGATATTTCTCTTTTTTTAAATATAAAATTCAGTATTATTTTATAATTGCTTTGTAACTGGAGTATGATTGCTTTACAATGGTGTATTAGTTTCTGCTTTATAACAAAGTGAACCAGCTTTACATATACATATATCCCCATATCTCCTCCCTCTTACATCTCCCTCCCACCCCCTCCCTATCCCACCCATCTTGGTGGACACAGAGCACCGAGCTGATCTCCCTGTGCTATGCAGCTGCTTCCCACTAGCTATGTATTTTACATTTGATAGTGTATATATGTCCATGCCACTCTCTTCTCAGGAAATAATTCATCAAAATTGTTTTACCATTTATTCCTTTGTCTGCCCTGACAGCATCAATAATATCTCCAACTACATCAACTAAATTTAAAATATATAGAATTTATGGGATACTATCAATACCTTCATACTTGTTCATTTTTTAGCAGTGGTTAAAAAAAAAAAAGTAAGCCCAGTATGATTCATGATTATCCTTTGACATTTTGTTAAAATTTTTAATATTTAAAGATATGAACCTCTAGTCACACATATTGCCTATTTTCCTATATATGTTTATTAATAATTAGCTGATTTATAGTGTAGCTTTGGAAGAATAGCTGCAGAATGTTTTGGGAATATTTAAAAGTAAATTTTGGAACAATGAAACATACTACTTTTAAAAGGATGTTAATTATGACACAATATTCTTTAGTAAATAATATGTTTCTTTTTGTCAATTATTGTATATTACATCATCCCTGGAAACTTTAAGATAGTATCTGTTGAGAAATCATATTGTTTTCCATATTTTGCTTCCCTCACTCCTGGTTACAAATCCATATTACATAAATATTCTCTAGATACTTGCTATATATTTGAACCATTGAGTTAATAATTGAGACTAAAGAGGTTTGTTAGAGACAGATTATAAGGGTTTATAAGGCCAGGGTGAGAATTTTGGATCTTTCTCACACAGCAAAATGTATCTGTTAACTTTATTGATCAGGAGAATGTGATCAAAGTTATAATTTTTGATTTGTAATATAAGTACACAGGAGTTGGGAAACTTAAAACAGTGACAACACAAAATACTAATAATCATGTGGAGAAACTGATCACTCATACATTGCTGGTAAGAATGTAAAATGGTACAGCCACTCTGGAAAACATTTTGTTGGTTTCTTACAAAATTAAACATGCAATTACCACAAGACCCAGGCAATTGTATTCTTGGATCGTTATCCCAGGGAAATAAAAACTTAGGTTGACACAAAAATATATACATGAATGTTCATGGCATTTTTATTGATAACAGCAAAAACTGGTATCAGCCCAGATATCTTTCAACAGGGGAATGGTTAAACAAACTATGGTACATACATATGGAATACGACTCAACAATGAAAAGAAACAGATTTGATATGAACAACAACTTGGATGAATCTACAGGGAATTATGATGAGTGAGAAAAAATTCCAAACTTAAAGGTCATGTACTGTATGATTCCATTTACAAAACATTTTTAAAATGTCAAGATTTAAAAATGGATGTTTAGATTATAGTGGTAGCCAGAGATTAGTTATGGAACAGGAGTTGTTAGTGAAGGCAAGTTAGTAAGTGTAGTTATAAAAGAAACAGAAAATATGAACAGACCAATCACAAGTAATGAAATTGAAACTGTGATTAAAAATCTTATAACAAACAAAAGTCCAGGACAAGATGGCTTCACAGGTGAGTTCTATCAAACATTCAGAGGAGAGCTAACACCCATCTTTCTAAAACTCTTCCTAAAAATTACAGAGGAAAGAATACTCCAAAACTCATTCTATGAGGCCACCATCACCCTGATACCAAAACCAGACAGAAGTACTACCAAAAAAAGAAAATTACAGACCAATATCACTGATGAATATAGACGCAAAAATCCTCAACAAAATACTAGCAAACAGAATCCAGCAACACATTAAAAGGATCATACACTATGATCAACTGGGGTTTATCCCAGGGATGCAAGGATTTTCAATATGCGCAAATCAATCAATGTGATACACCATATTAACAAATTGAAGAATAAAAACCATATGATCATCTCAACAGATGCAGAAAAAGCTTTTGACAAAATTCAACACCCATTTATGATAAAAACTCCCCAGAAAGTGGGAACAGAGGGAACTAACTCAACATAATAAAGGCCATATATGACAAACCCACAGCCAACATCATTATCAATGGTGAAAAACTGAAAGCATTTCCTCTAAGATCAGGAACAAGACAAGGATGTCCACTCTCGCCACTCTTATTCAACATAGTTTTGGAAGTCCTAGCCATGGCAATCAGAGAAGAAAAAGAAATAAAATGAATACAAATTGGAAAAGAAGAAGTATAACTGTCACTGTTTGCAGATGACATGATACTGTACATAGAGAACATTAAAGATGCCACCAGAAAACTAGTAGAGCTAGTCAATGAATTTGGTAAGGTTGCAGGATACAAAATTAATGCACAGAAATCTCTTGCATTCCTATACACTAACAACAAAAGATCAGAAAGAGAAATTAAGGAAACAATCCCATTCACCATTTCAACAAAAAGAATAAAATATCTAGTAATAAACCTACCTAAGGAGGTAAAGACTCAGAAAACTATGACACTGATGAAAGAAATCAAAGATGACACAAACAGATGGAGAGATATACCATGTTCCTGGATTGGAAGAATCAATATTGTGAAAATGACTGTACTACCCAAAGCAATCTACAGATTCAATGCAATTCCTCTCCAATTACCAATGGCATTTTTTACAGAATTAGAACAAAAAATCTTAAAATTTTTATGGAGACATAAAAGACCCTGAATAGCCAAAGCAATCTTGAGAAAGAAAAACAGAGCTAGAGGAATCAGGCTCCTTGACTTCAGACTGTATTACAAAGCTACAGTAATCAAGACAATATGGTAGTGGCACAAAAACAGAAATATAGATCAATGGAACAGGATAGAAAGCCCAGAGGTAAAGCCATGCACCTATGTTCAATTAATCTATGACAAAAGAGGCAAGGATGTACAATGGAGAAAAGACAGCCTCTTCAATAAGTGGTGCTGGGCAAACTGGACAGCCATATGTAAAAGAATGGAATTACAACACTCCCTAACACCATACACAAAAATAAACTTAAAATGGATTAAAGACCTAAATGTAAGACAAGACACTCTAAAACTCTTAGAGGAAAATATAGGCAGAATACTCTTTGATATAAATCACAGCAAGATCTTTTTTGATCCACCTCCTAGAGTAATGGAAATAAAAATAAAAGAAACAAATGGGACCTAATGAAACTTAAAAGCTTTTGCACAGCAAAGGAAACTATAAACAAGACAAAAAGACAGCCCTCAGAATGGGAGAAAATATATGCACATAAATCAATGGACAAAGGATTAATCTCTAAAATATATAAACAGCTCGTGCAGCTCAATCTTAAAAAAAACAAACAACCCAACCTAAAAATGACAGAAGGCCTAAATAGACATCTCTCCAAAGAAGACATACAGATGGCCAAGAAGCACATGGAAAGCTGCTCAACATCACTAATTATTAGAGACGTGCAAACCAAAACTACAGTGGGGTATCACCTCACACTCATTAGAATGGGCTCTATTGGAAAATCTACAAACAACAAATGCTGGAGAGGGTGTGGAGAAAAGGGGACCCTCTTGCATTGTTGGTGAGAATGTAAATTGGTACAGCGACTATGGAGAACATTATGGAGGTTCCTTAAACTACTAAAAATGGAATTACCATATGACCCAGCAATCCCACTACTGGGCATGGACCCAGAGAAAACCATAATCCAAAAAGACACATGCCCCCCAATGTTCTTTGCAGCACTATTTATAATAGCCAAGTCATGGAAGCAACCTAAATGCCCATTGACAGATGAATGGATAAAGAAGTTGTGGTACATATATACAATGGGATATTACTCTGTCATAAAAAGGAATGAAATCAGGTCATGTGTAGAGATTTGGGTGGATCTTGAGACTGTCATACCGAGTGAAGTAAGTCAGAAAGAGAAAAACAAATGTATATTAACACTTATAGGTGGAATGTAGAAAAATGATACAGATGAACTGGTTTGCAAGGCAGAAATAGCGACAGAGATGTAGAGAACAAATGTATGGACACCAAGCGGGTGGACATGGGGGGCGGGGGTGGTGGTGGTCGGATGAATTGGGAGACTGGGATTGACATGTATACACTAATATGTATGAAATAGATAACTAATAAGAACCTCCTGTATAAGAAATACATAAAATAAAATTCAAAAATAAAATAAAATAAAATAAAAAATAAAATAAATGGTTATCCCTTGGGGAAAAAAAAAGGGGTGGCAACAACAGAGATCCTTGTGAGGTTGACACTATTCGATATCTTGACTGTGATGGTAAATACACGAACCCTCACAAATGACCAGATTGTACAGAACTTAATTCATACCTGTCTACCCACATACACACATAGGGGTACGAGAAAATGTAAGACTGGTGGATTGCATCAATGCCAGTATCCTGCTTTTGATGTTATACTATAGTTTTGCACAATGTTACCATTGGAGATACTGAGCAAAATGTCCAAGAGCTCTCTGTGTATTGTTGCATGTGAATCTACAATTATCTTGGTAAAATTTTCATTTAAAAAACAGAATAGAATTATTCTAGCAGTTGGGCTATACAGATTTTTGAATCAAATAGGTAAGAATTAGATGAGAGAAAGTATATTGAGGAAAAAAAATCATAAAAGAAACACAAATGTGTTCAGTAAATCTTGGGCAAGTAGAGACTAAGAAAGATTCAGTGATGTTTCCATAGTTTCAAGACAATTTATATTAAGGAAAAAAAAAAACTAAGAAAAAGAGCTAGCTAGGTTGGCTGGATGGTTTCATTCATGCTAAGTGTATTTGTTGGCATGTTTTTATCATCGCCATTGGGAATAGGAATAATAAAAGGGGTCAATTTTAAACACATTAATTGTATGCACAACAAAATTAAAGTGGGTTACAGTCAGTTATAAAACATAAACTAAAACCTGACAGAAAAAAAGTGGAGATTTTCCACCCAAATCCTCATGATAAATAGCTTTTCTAAAATAAATATTTTGCATTCTTGTTTTTATTATTTGCATTTGGTTTTAGGGCTATATTTTTCACATAGACGATAACATAGATGAAAAAGGAAAGCTCTTCATAACAATTTTATAACTGAAGTATAATATAAATTAATAAGTTTAAAAAATTAAGCAAATCAAGAACATATGTCAATATATCATATCATGCAACTATGAACTGTTTAAGTTCAAAGTAATGACTTTCAGATAATTTTTTGTCCTAATATACCTGAATGATAAGGTAGACTTTCCTTAACATTGGTGACTCATTAAAGCCAGGTTAACTGTTACCCACCAAATGAAAATTGCCAAAAGCTTTGACAGCAAAAATGTAAATATACTTAAGATGCCATAATTCTTGACTCTAGTATTTGCAGATTGTGTTTTGGAAATAATATATGTATGTGAAGAATTAAATTATAGTATTAAGTAAATAATTGCTCAATAATATAATTGAAGTGATTTCACAAAATACTGCACAAATAGCTGTCAAATGAATGGTATATAACACAAAATGAAGTGTTATTTTAATAATAATTGTGTATCTTCTTTAACTCCCTACTAGAGTATAATCCTGGAGAAGGGAGGGATTATGCTTTAAAGTTATTTGAGTCACTCACAGTACCTAGTGTGAAAAATCTTTTGATGTGTAAGGACAAATTGAAAAATAATGAACAAAACTATTATCCTAAAATGGTTCTTGACACAAACATTCTAATCTTCAGAATTAAACAGTCTGTATTCTTATTCTCAGGAGAGAAGTTTCCACGTGTTACTCGTGTATACTTCTCCAGAGTCTAGCAAAGCCAAGCACATAACAGGGGCTCAACACATTCTTCCTGAATTGTATCCAGAAGATTTCTACATGAAGGTCAAAGGGGGTTGGTATAAAACAGATACTTGGTACAAAGAAAAATTCATTCTTAAATTGTTTGCAAATACATGTACACATAAGCAAGTAAAAATAAAATTCCACACTAAAGTTGAGGCAGTACATCCCTAAAATATTTTCATTATCTATTAATAATAACACTAAAATCTGATTTTGTAATAAAAATATTTGTGTGATATTTCTTTCCATCTAGAAGTTATGTAGGAAAATATTTAAATGAAAGTTTCAGGTGAGACTTTGTAAAATTATATGGAAGATGACCTCATATTATTTCTCTCAATGATCAGATTGATGGGTATTGGCATACATAGAAACTACTATTTAAAAAAAAAAAGTAAGGGAAAGAACATCAAATAGTCTGAAGAAAAACTAGTTGCTGAACATGCCAACATCCTAAAACTAAGTACAATTTTGTAATCTTTTTTTTTTTTTCTTTTTTTTTTTCTTGCGTTATGCGGGCCTCTCACTGTTGTGGCCTCTCCCATTTGCGGAGCACAGGCTCCGGACGCGCAGGCTCAGCAGCCATGGCTCACAGGCCCAGCCGCTCCGCGGCATGTGGGATCTTCCCGAAACGGGGCACGAACCCGCGTCTCCTGCATCGGCAGGCGGACTCTCAAGCACTGCGCCACCAGGGAAGCCCGTAATCTTTTAAAGTGAGATTTTTTCATTTGTAAAATTATCCAAGCACTCGAGCATATTGTGAGATATTATTTACTCTATGGCTTTGTTCCCAGAGTTGGTAAAGCACATAAGCATAAATAGAAACAAGCCCTATTAGGATGGCCAGCTTATATAATACATATTTCATCATAAATCCAGATCAGGGTCCAAGGTATGAGAGTGAATAATCCATTGCCAATATTATGGAAATTTTCTGACTAATTACATCAATTCATATGAAATTCATTTTAAAAAGCTTTTCTAAATAGCATTAAATATTTAAATTTCAATATGTCAATTAAGCTTCAGACATGGAACTTTCTTTGCATGGAAAGAAAATAATTTATCATTTTTCACCATGGCACCCTAATCTGTATAAAATCAAGTGAAGTCATACTTAGAAAGCTATTTTTCAAGTAATAAAAATTATTTTTTAGATAATTCAGTTAAACATACTTTAAACAGAAGTATATCTTCATTTTCTAAAGAGCTGTATTATATAGGTTTATGAAAATTTTAATTTAATAGCTCTCCTAATCATTACAAAGTAAATCTGATAATTAAGGTCTTGTTTTGTTAGTTTTCAAAGGGAGGAAACATGCATTTTATTTTCTTCATTTAAAAATAAGTAATTCTTACAAAACTTGACTTTAGAAAAGTATATATATATATATATATATATATATATATGTATAACTGAATCACACTGCTGCACAGCAGAAATTAACACAACATATACATTTACACATACTTGACATTTCATACTACTTCTCTGTATTTTCTTCATAAAATGACATTAATAGTGTCAGTTCTTTCGTCTATAAACAAGGCAAGTTATTGCTTTCTCCTAATCCTGCTTTAAGTGTGTGCTTTATTACAAGTAAGTAATCTAAATATTTTGTTTGACATTAAAGAAGAAAAAGTTTCATGCTATTTTTACTATTTTATGAAAAGAAAGGTACAAGAAGCGTTTTCCAAAAATATTTCCGGACCCTCCACTCAGAGATGTTGCCAGAGACTTTGATTTTTTTTTCAAAACAATCAGACTGGTTCCTTAGAGCACCATTTTCTTGCCAAACACAATACTAATGAAAGTTCCCTGTGGAATTTTCATAAAAAGACTAAGCCTAGTAGCATTGTTCAATAAAACAAGTAAAAAGTAAATGGCAATAATTCAATAAAGTATGGCAACAGTGGAAAGAAAGTCTTTAAAAGCAAGGTTTAAACAGTTCTTAAGGATCTCCTGATGTTTCATCTCCCTGTAGACTAAATGCTATGAGGATCGGGGACCGATGTGTTAACCCACTAACCTCCCATAATAGCATGACAGATGCTTCCTACCTGAAGGAGTAATGCCTGGGAGAGAGAGAAGAAGCAGGAGACTGACAGAATGCCCAGGGAGGGTATTGATCAAATGACTCTTTTCTGGTAACCATTACAGAGATATGAGTTGACAGTAATTAAAATGACTTACACACTGGGATGGTTTCAAACTCAAATCTTCGACTGAAGACACCATAGCCTGCTGCTGTGCGTGCTCGAATTTGGAAGACATATACTGAAGCTGGTTTCAAGCCCTCTGCAGTTATAGTTGTCTCTTTAGATTTGATAATTGTATAGCTGGTCTCTTGGTCCTTGGATTACACATGTATATGCAATAAAAAGAAGTCAAAAAATGAATTATTAATGACACCAAAACACAGAATCAAAGATAAGAAAAACAATCAGAAACTAACAGATTTGCTATTAGTACAAATATGATATTTTACAAACAAAATCCTACGCATTCTAGTTGTGTTAGTTATATAGAAACAAAGTATTTTCTAGAACTCACAGATGTAAGATATGTTCTCTACCCATCCACCACACTTGCCTTGGGCAGAACCAGATATGTAAACTTTAAAAATAAAATTTCCAGGAGATACACTATTTTACAGACTCTAATTTAGTATTGCTAATTGTGAGCTTGTTTTTCTCATAAATGATTTATTGGAGTGCAACTAACATGCTGCTTGTTTATAGAGGAAGGTGATAATTCTGATATACAGCCAGGTAAGACTTATGCCTTTTATCTTTAGTGAATTTGATTTCTTTTAAAATTTTATTTTATATATATTTTATTTTTTAACATCTTTATTGGAGTATAATTGCTTTACAATGGTGTGTTAGTGTCTGCTGTACAACAAAGTGAATCAGCTACACATAAACATATATCTCCATATCCCTTCCCTATTGCATCTCCCTCCCACCCTCCCTATCCCACCCCTCTAGGTGGACACAGAGCACCGAGCTGATCTCCCTGTGCTATGCAGCTGCTTCCCACTAGTTATCTATTTTATATTAGGTAGTGTATATATGTCCATGCCACTCTCTGACTTCCTACCAGCTTACCCTTCTCCCTCCCGGTGTCCTCAACTCTATTCTCTTCACCTGTGTCTTTATTCCTGTCCTGCCCCTAGGTTCTTCAGAACTTTTGTTTTTGTTTTTTTTTTTTTTTTTAGATTCCATATATTTGTATTAGCATGAGATATTTGTTTTTCTCTTTCTGAATTACTTCACTCTGTATGACAGTCTCTAGGACCATCCACTTCACTACAGATAACTCAATTTTGTTTCGTGTTATGGCTGAGTAATATTCCATTGTATGTATGTGCCACATCTTCTTTATCCATTCATGCAATGATGGACACTTAGGTTGTTTCCATCTCCTGGCTATTGTAGATAGCCCTGCAATGAACATTGTGGTACATGACTCTTCTTGAATTATGGTTTTCTCAGGGTATATGCCCAGTAGTGGGATTGCTGGGTCATATGGTAGTTCTATTTTTAGTTTTTTAAGGAACCTCCATATTGTTCTCCATAGCGGTTGTATCAATTTACATTCCTACCAACAGTGCAAGAGGATACCCTTTTCTCCACACCCTCTCCAGCATTTATTGTTTGTAGATTTTTTGATGATGGCCATTCTGACTGGTGTGAGGTGATACCTCATTGTAGTTTTGATTTTCATTTCTCTAATGATTAATGATGTTGAGCATTCTTTCATGTGTTTGTTGGAAATCTGTATATCTTCTTTGGAGAAATGTCTATTTAGATCTTCTTCCCATTTTTGGATTGGGTTGTTTGTTTTTTTTGATATTGAGCTGCATGTGCTGCTTGTATATTTTGTAGATTAATCCTTTGTCAGTTGCTTCATTTGCAAATATTTCTCCCATTCTGAGGGCTGTCTTTTCATCTTGTTTATGGTTTCCTTTGCTGTGCAAAAGCTTTTAAGTTTCATTAGGTCCCATTTGTTTATTTTTGTTTTTATTTCCATTTCTCTAGGAGCTGGGTCAAAAAGGATCTTGCTGTGATTGATGTCATAGAGTGTTCTGCCTATGTTTTCCTCTAAGAATTTTAGTGTCTGGCCTTACATTTAGGTCTTTAATCCATTTTGAGTAAATTTTTGTGTATGGTTTTAGGCAGTGTTCTAATTTCATTCTTTTACATGTAGTGTCCAGTTTTCCCAGCACCACTTACTGAAAAGGCTGTCTTTTCTCCATTGTATATTCTTGCCTCCTTTATCAAAGATAAGGTGACCATATGTGTGTGGGTTTATCTCTGGGCTTTCTATCCTGTTCCATTGATCTATATTTCTGTTTTTGTGCCAGTACCATACTGTCTTGATTACTGTAGCCTTTGCAGTATAGTCTGAAGTCTGGGGGCTGGATTCCTCCAGCTCTGATTTTCTTTCTCAAGATTGCTTTGGCTATTCAGGGTCTTTTGTGTTTCCATACAAATTATGAATTTTTTTGTTCTAGTTCTGTGAAAAATGCCATTGGTAGTTTGCTAGGGATTGCACTGAATCTGTAGATTGCTTTGGGTATATAGTCATTTTCACAATGTTGATTCCTCCAATACAAGAACGTGGTATATCTCCTCATCTGTTTGCATCATCTTTAATTTCGTTCATCAGTGTCTTATAGTTTCCTGCATACAGGTCTTTTGTGTTCTTAGGTAGGTTTATTCCTAGATATTTTATTCTTTTTGTTGCAATGGTTGTTGCAATGGTAAATGAGAGTGTTTCCTTAATTTCTCTTTCAGATTTTTCATCATTAGTGTATAGGTATGTAAGAGATTTCTCTGCATTAATTTTGTATCCTGCTAGTTTACCAAATTCATTGATTGGCTCTAGTAGTTTTCTGGCAGCATATGTAGGATTCTCTGTGTATAGTATCATGTCATCTGCAAACAGTGACAGTTTTACTTCTTCTTTTCCAATTTGGATTCCCTTTATTTCTTTTTCTTCTCTGATTGCTGTGGCTAAAACTTCCAAAACTATGTTGAATAATAGTTGTGAAAGTGGGCAACCTTGTCTTATTCCTGATCTTAGTGGAAATGGTTTCAGTTTTTCATCATTGAGAATGATGTTGTCTGTGGGTGTGTCATATATGGCCTTTATTATGTTGAGGAAGTTCCCTCTATGCTTACTTTCTGGGGAGTTTTTATCATAAATGGGTGTTGAATTTGTCAAAAGCTTTTTCTGCATCTATTGAGATGATCATATGGTTTTTCTCCTTCAATTTTTTAATATGGTGTATCATGTTGATTGATTTGTGTATATTGAAGAATCCTTGCATTCCTGGGATAAACACCACTTGATCATGGTGTACGATCCTTTTAATGTGCTGTTGGATTCTGTTTGCTAGTATATTATTGAGGATTTTTGCCTCTATGTTCATCAGCGATATTGGTCTGTAGTTTTCTTTTTTTGCGACATCTTTGTCTGGTTTTGGTATCAGGTTGATGGTGACCTCTTAGAATGAGTTTGGGAGTGTTCCTCCCTCTGCTATATTTCGGAGGAGTTTGAGAAGGATAGGTGTTAGCTCTTCTCTAAATTTTTGATAGAATTTGCCTCTGAAGCCATCTGGTCCTGGGCTTTTGTTTATTGGAAGATTTTAAATCACAGGCTCAATTTCAGTGCTTGTGATTGGTCTGTTTATATTGTCTATTTCTTCCTGGTTCAGTCTCGGGAGGTTGTGCTTTTTTAAGAATTTGACCATTTCTTCCAGGTTGTCCATTTTATTGGCATATAGTTGCTTGTAGTAATCTCTCATGGTCCTTTGTATTTCTGCACTGTCAGTTGTTACTTCTCCTTTTTCATTTCTAATTCTATTGATTTGAGTATTCTCCCTTCTTTTCTTGATCAGTCTGGCTAGTGGTCTATCAATTTTATCTTCTCAAAGAACCAGCTTTTAGTTTTATTGATCTTAGCTATTGTTTTCTTCATTTCTTTTTCATTTATTTCTGATCTGATCTTTATGATTTCTTTCCTTCTGCTAACTTTGGGGATTTTTTCTTCTTTTTCCTCCAATTGCTTAGGTTTAATGTCAGGTTGTTTATTTGAGATGGTTCTTGCTCCTTGAGGTAGGATTGTATTGCTGTAAACTTCCCTCTTAGAACTGCCTTTGCAGCATCCCATAGGTTTTGAGTTGTCGTGTTTTCATTGTCATTTGTTTCTAGGTATTTTTTGATTTCCTCTTTGATTTCTTCAGTGATCTCTTGGTTATTTAGTAGTGTATTGTTTAGCCTCCTTGTGTTTGTATTTTTACACACTTTTTCCTGTAATTGATAGCTAGTCTCACAGCATTGTGGTCAGAAAAGATACTTGATACAATTTCAATTTTCTTAAATTTACCAAAGCTTGATTTGCGACCTAAGATATGATCTAACCTGGAGAATGTTCCATGAGTACTTGAGAAGAAAGTGTATACTGTTGTTTTTGGATGGAATGTCCTATAAATATCAAATAAGTTCATATTGTTTAATGTATCATTTAAAGCTTGTGTTTCCTTATTTATTTTCATTTTGGGTCATCTTTCCACTGGTGAAAGTGAGGCATTAAAGTCCCCTAGTATTATTGTGTTACTGTTGATTTCCCCTTTTATGGCTATTGGCATTTGCCTTAGTATTGAGGTGCTCCAAAGTTGGGTCCATAAATATTTACAATTGTTAATGGATTGATTAATTGGATTGATCCATTGATTATTATGTAGGGCCCTTCTTTGTATCTTGTAATAGTCTTTACTTAAAGTCTATTTTGTCTGTTATGAGAATTGCTACTCCAGCTTTCTTTTGATTTCCATTTGCATAGAATATCTTTTTCCATCCCCTCATTTTCAGTCTGTGTGTGTCCCTAGGTCTGAAGTGGGTCTCTTGTAGACAGCATATATATGGGTCTTGTTTTTGTAACCATTCAGCCAGTCCATGTCTTTTGGTTGGAGCATTTAATCTATTTACATTTAAGGTAGTTATCAATAAGTGTGTTACTATTACCATTTTCTTAATTGTTTTGGGTTTGTTATTGTAGGTCTTTTCCCTCTCTTGTGTTTCCTGCCAACCAAGTTCCTTTAGGATTTGTTGTAAAGCTGGTTTGGTGGTGCTGAATTCTGTTAGCTTTTGCTTGTCTGTAAGGGTTTCAATTTCTCCATCAAATCTGAATGAGATCCTTGCTGGGTAGAGTAATGTTGGTTGCAGGTTTTTCTCTTTCATCACTTTAAATATGTCCTGCCAGTATGAGGATTCCCTTGTGTGTTATTTGTTGTTTTACCTTGCTGCTTTTAATATTTTTCTTTGTATTTAATTTTTGATAGTTTGATTAATATGTGTTTGGGGATGTTTCTCCTTGGATTTATCCTGTGTGGGACTCTCTACACCTCCTGCACTTGATTGACTATTTCTTTTCCCATGTTAGGGAAGTTTTCAACTATAATCTCTTGAAATATTTTCTCAGTCCCTTTCTTTTTCTCTTCTCCTTCTGGGACCCCTATAGTTCAAATGCCGGTGCCTTTAATGTTGTCCCAGAGGTCTCTGAGGCTGTCTTCAATTCTTTTCATTCTTTTTTCTTTATTCTGTTCTGCAGTAGTTATTTCCACTCTTTTATCTTCCAGGTCACTTATCCATTCTTCTGCACCAGTTATTCTGCTATTGATTCCTTCCAGAGAATTTTTACTTTCATTTATTGTGTTGTTCATCATTGTTTGTTTGCTCTTCAGTTCTTCTAGGGCTTTCTTAAATGTTTCTTTTATTTTCTCCATTCTATTTCTACGATTTTGGATCATCTTTACTATCATTACCCTGAATCCTTTTTCAGGTAGACTGCCTATGTCCTCTTCATTTGTTTGATCTGGTGGGTTTTTACCTTGCTCCTTTATCTGCTGTGTATTTCTCTGTCTTCTTATTTTGCTTAACTTACTGTGTTTGGGGTCTCCTTTCTGCAAGCTGCAGGTTTGTAGTTCCCCTTATTTTTAGTGTGTGTCCCCAGTGGGTAAGGGTTGTTCAGTGGGTTGTGTAGGCTTCCTGGTGGAGGGGACTTGTACCTTTGTTCTGGTGGATGAGGCTGGATTTTGTCATTCTGGTATGCCAGACTATGTCCGGTGGTGTGTTTTGATGTGTCTGTGACCTTATTATGATTTTAGGCAGCCTATCTACTAACGGGTGGGTTTGTGGTCCTGTCTTGCTCGTTGTTTGTCATAGGGTGTCCTGCAGTGTAGCTTGCTGGTTGTTGAGTGGAGCTGGGTCTTAGTGTTGAGATGGAGATCTCTGTGAGAGCTTTTGCCGTTTGATATTATGTGGGGCCAGTACATCTCTGGTGGACCAATGCCCTGAACTCGGCTCTCTCACCTCAGAGGCTCAGGGTTGACACCCGGCTGCAGCACCAAGACTATGATTGTGGAGGCTTGGTGATTCCAAAATCTGATATAGTGGGCCAGCAGGCCAGAGACTCTGGGAAGAGTTGCAGCCCAAATTAAGGCCACTGGCAGAATCCTTTGAATTTGATTTCTAATCATATTTAGGGGTTGGGAGAAGGAATGTGAACTTCACTGGAGAAATTTAATTTTAACTCACTAAGTCGAAACAGTGAGTTTTAAAGAAAAAATTCACATAAGCAAAATATTTTTTTCCTTTTTAAAAACTTCATTTTTTTCACTCTCATGTGTTTGGGCTGGGTTAGTAGTGAATGGAGCTGAAGGGGAAAAAGTCACCTAAAAGATAGCTTTGGAAAGTGAAACAGAGAGGGACTATTCCTATTTTGACTGCTAACAAAAGTCTAGACAAACCATCTATAACTCCTCATTATCTCTGAAGTTACCACCCTGAATATAAAGTGCTAGATATTTAAAGATTTAATACACATTCCCTGCTTTGAACTTTCTCTTCCCTTATGTTTTTCTGTGTGAATTTTTGGCTAAGCTTGTTTTTTCCTTAAGGTCTTTTCACATATATTAAATTTCTGATAGATATTATAGGATGAATTAAAGATAGGTTATGGTTAGAGATTTTATTCCCCTTTTTTAAGAATTGGCCTTTACTTAAAATAACTTATTGATGCCTGTAAATCATTATTTTCTAAATATTTCAGGGAATTTTGTCTTTACAAGCAGAAAAAAATGTATTGATTTTTTAAAAAAGATCCAAGGGAAACAACATGCAAAGGATTTATTTTTCCTAAATGAGAAAAAAAAATTGAAAACAAGAAAATAACATTTACTTCTCAAGCACTCTAGTAGGAATAAGGTTATTATTTAATGTTCATAATGCTATTAAAAAGTAAAACAAATGCAAACCACACTCCTTGTCCCTTGAAGTTTACAACATGCCATGCTGTGCCTTTAGTGTGAACACTGAAATCACGTGCTAAAACACAGCAAACCCATTTTTACTTTATCCTCAGTTTCCTTATCTGTAAAATTGGGATAAAAATTGGTGGCTGGATATCCTCACAGAGATGTTGTAAGAATGAAACCGATAATGCACGTGAAAACATGTGTTAAACTGTAAAGCACGTTTTAATTGTCATAATTATTATTTTAATTTTTTTCTAATTTGACACACCAAAGTCAACTTCTAACCATATTCTATGCTACCACCAATACAATGTACAATAAGCAATGGGTAAATATTCTTCCCTTAAAGCAGTTTACCATTCCTCATTTAATACGTTCAAACATATAAAATTTTCTTAGGGTTATGTATATCCAAATTTCTCTCTAGATAGATATGGTTTAAATTCTAATCCAAATAGGTTTTTCTGATTCAGTCTACATAAACAATTGATCTTTGTTTTTTTAACGCTCAGGTTAGTTTAAGTGCCTAGTCTCTAAAGTGTTTAGGAAACTTTGTTAGAGTTTTCAAAGAATTTAAAGTAGAAAAATAAATTCTATAGTTTTACCTAGTAATGTCAGTCACTTTCTTCACTCAGAAATATTTATGGATCTTGTCTACTCTATTACCCCTTCTGTTTGCTAGGGGTAGAACAGTAAAAAAAGCAGGCAATTTCTTGATGTGTTCCTTTTAAAAGGGGTAAATAGCTTCTATAAACTATTATAGTTACTGATAATCTGAGTACACTCAAGTTTATGACTGAATGTGAAAGACTCTCTTAGTAATATTATCCTTTCCAGTTTGGCTGTGATTAACTCAGTAATTTTCAGTAAAAAATGATAAAATATATGTTCGCTACTATTTGCATTTTGTTTAAAGGGAATTTGAGTTCATGAGAAAAATCTAGACAAAACAAGTTATGATTCTGCTATATTTGATATAATTAGGATTTTTACATGAAGTATTAACATTTATATGTAAAGTAAGATTTTTTTTTTTAATGAAAAATAGCATAGGAATATCAGGGTTAGAATTCCAACCATGTTATTAGCTAAGTACATGTGTAAATGTGGGTATGCAACTCAACCTAAGTTTTTTCTTCTTTAAAATAGGATGAAATTATTTATCAAGACTCTGTGAGGACACAAAGATAGAGATAATATACAGAGCACACAGCACAATCTTCTGAGCATTAGAGCTTCTAGGTAAATTTGATTTTACCCTATAGCATGATGGCAAATTATTCTACTGAAAAGAAAAAAAAAATTTAAAGCTTACATGATTGTAACTCTTAACTATTGAAAAAGTAGAAATTGATAATTTTGTCAAAAATAGAAAAAAAATCATTGCAAGGAAACTGGAATGCTGTTCCTTGAAATAATGTATTATCTAACATCAGTTGATTATACAAAATTATACAGTATTCCATCTGATTTATCTGTTAACATTATGTATGTCTCAGTGGTTCCTTATTGCAGTTCTAATGGTACGTTGTCTCTCTGAGTTAGTTGAATACTATATTATTGAAGAGACTTAGCAAATATATCTAAGGGATCAAAACCCATAAATACACATTTTGAATCCTCGAATTATCTTCTAAAATTTGCTTCTGATCCACTCCTTTAAATCATCCTCATAAATTCCTCCATTTCACAAACCTATATACACATCTTCAACACCCACAACCAAATGTTGCCAAGTCCTCGGTCAGGGTAGTGGTTTGCTGCCTTCATGCCCCAGCTGAGCAAATGAGCTACATTCCCCAGCTGCTTAGCAAACACTGTTCACAGGCAACGAGGGGAAGGAGCCAGCTGGAAAACACCCTGCCAAAGGGCAGCTTCCCTTTGCCTCTGTCTTTAATTAAGAGATGGCAATGGGCCCATCACCATGCAGGAGCAGAGAGGTCCAATGACCTCTATTAGAGCAGGGCAATCACAGGCAGAAATGCCAGCTGGCGAATGTGTGAGCCCTGGAAAGCTCTGCCACCTGTGTCTGGCCAAGAGCCATCCAATAAAATGGTGGTATCATTCTGAAGATTCAAAATGAGCTCTGGAAACCTATCAGGACCCCCACCTCAATACATGGTATAAAAGCCCATTATCCTTTTTTTTTTTTTTCCTTCTTAAAGTGTTAAAAAAAACCCAACCTTTTTGTGTATTTTACTGGTGTGCTCAATGATTTTGCTTGGCAAAAAGTCGGGAATTAGTATTTCCTCTGTAAAATGGAAAACACTGACCAAAAGTTAACTTCCCCAAAATAATATATAAGGGTTGCTGCGTTAAAAGCATGTAGGTAGGCAACTTCTTATTCATTTATTGAGAATATGAATAGAAATCTTTTCTCCCTAAATCATTTTTTCTTACTTTCAGTTATGCAGATAATAGAATGTATCAATACAGCTTTAAATATAAAATATTAACTGCAAAACCAAATCTTACTGAAATAAATATAAACATGAACTATAAAGAAAATATTTCCACAACATGGACAAAATTAATTAGAATCAACATTAATAGAAAAGGACTCTGCCCCACCACTTGTTGAGTAACTCCTTGTTTTAACAGAAACAGCAGCTTAAAAGAAAAAAAAAAAAAAAAGATAAATCCTTGCTCCTAATGAATATTATGTATATGAGACTCATGCATATGCTGGGAAGTAAGAGTAAAAACAATCCAAGGTTACTCCTCATCGGGGAAAAAAATCAGGACAATTTCCTTAAAGACCAAAAAAAAAAAGGATATGGGGAGGGGGAAGGGTAAGCTGTGACAAAGCGAGAGAGAGGCATGGACATATATACACTACCAAACATAAGGTAGATAACTAGTGGGGAGCAGCCACATAGCACAGGGAGATCAGCTCATTGCTTTGTGACCGCCTGGAGGGGTGGGATAGGGAGGGTGGGAGGGAGGAAGACGCAAGAGGGAAGATATATGGGAACATATGTATACGTATAACTGGTTCACTTTGTTATAAAGCAGAAACTAACACACCATTGTAAAGCAATTATACTCTAATGAAGATGTTAAAGAAAAAAAGAAAAAAAAGAAAAACAAACTCATTGGTCCAGCTAGCTGCTTCAGGTAAAGAAAAACTATGCAGGAAAACAAGTACTTGTTAAACTTTTAGTTGTACTGCTGTTGAACTTTATTTCATCTAAGATATGTACATTCAAATATATAGTTTTCATAGTACAGTTATTTTAAAATGTCATTATGCACCTCAACTTCTTTTAAAATCAATTTTAATTATAATAAAAATCTGGAAACTTAAAATGTTTACAAAAGAATTCATAAAGATATATATATATATATATATATATATTTGTCTAGCTTTGCATTAGTATGCAGTAATAAAGCTTACAAAAACTTGAAAAAGGAATGTAAACATTAATTTAACCAATTGTTTTTGGATACAGCATGTGCTTAAATTGTAGGCCTCTAGCATTGGCAGTTCAGTTTGGACCACTACTCCCAGAGAAACGGGAATCAGTGAGGGTATTAATATTATAACATTTTATTTGATTTAGCCTATTTTTTTTCGGTAAACACTGTAAATCTTATTGCAACATAGCTTTGTCTCAGAGGTATTTTCTTAGGACACTCTTGGTGAATAATGTATTAAATAATATATTTTTTTCTGAAATATAAATATCTTCATTTGTGTTCCCTAATAATCCACTAGTTACATGTAATGCCACCAGCAAATCATTCCTAGAGACAACTATTTCAAACATGATAATTGAGCTTTTATTTATCTGTTTATAAAATGAATATATGAATATAGTATAGACATCCAAAACCTAAAAAGAATGTAGATAACCTCACTCTCCCCCACATAAACTTGGCTGTTCTGTTCGCTGTTGTATCTTTACACAGGTAATTGTTGAATCAATGATGAATGAAGCAATTAAAAAATGCTATGAATTGGGACTTCCCTGGTGGCAAAGTAGTTAAGAATCTGCCTGCCAATGCAGGGGGCCTGGGTTTGAGCCCTGGTCCGGGAAGACCCCACATGCCATGGAGCAACTAAGCCCGTGCACCACAACTACTGAGCCTGCACTCTAGAGCCCATGTGCCACAACTACTGAAGCCCATGTGCCTAGAGCCCATGCTCCAGAACAAGAAAAGCCACAACGAGAAGCCTGCACACCGCAACGAAGAGTAGCCCCTGCTTGCAGCAACTACAGAAAGCCTGTGTGCAGCAACGAAGAACCAATGCAGCCAAATAAATAAATAAATAAATAAAATTTATTAAAAAAATAATCAGTTGCAAGAAAGTTTTTTTAACAAATGCTATGAATTACTTCAATTCATTTCAATGTTTTATCTATAATCTTACATCTATGCATATAAATGGAATGTTGAATTTTTAAGTAACTTTCATTAACAGGATATCAGTATTTCTCATGATACTTTTGCATTAGTATATGTGGAACCATTCATTCCCCCTCTCGTTTCCAATGTTCTACCTTGGACAATTTCTTAGGTATTGCAGAGTAAGTTTTTGAACTTCCACCCTTTTCATTCTTCCTTAAGAGAGAAGGAGTGATGTCTCTGGGAGTTTGGGAGAAGCAACTGGGTAAGTGTGGCTGAGCCCTTCCTTCCCTTCTCTTTTGGGATCTGCTTCTCTGCATTATGTCAGCAACCTTTTATACTCCTACCTCCATAGGACACATACGTCTGGGCCATGGTCTCCTATCCACCTCTTAGAGACTAGTTTGGGTACTCATCTATCTTTATCTGGTCTATTGGAACTCAGGTTGTTCTAAGTAGTGTATGCCATTCAGATCTAGTCTGTACAAATAATCACAGTAAAATAGGGTGGGAGTTGTCACTTCCAACATGGAAGCAACAAGGTGGCTACATATCTAAGCCAAATATTCCAGTCCAGCTTTAGAAATTATAAGTTCATCTTTAGTTTCCACCTGTTTATTCCTTTATCAATAGCTCATTTGGTTGTGGATTCAGAAAAGAGGAAGAGGGATGATTATTGCCTTTAGATTTCAACAACTATTATGGCAAAACGTGAGATTGGACATAGGAGCCAACTCAGTGAAGAAGAGGAAATCAAGAAACTATAGGGAATGTGAAGCATACACTTCCAATTTTATGCCCTCAAATTTTTAAAATAAATTTTATGCTAAAGTGTTAGATTTTTGTTATAGATTTTGTTGTTTGTTTTTTTGTTTTTTGTTTTTTGTGTTTTTTTTTGCGGTACACGGGCCTCTCACTGTTGTGGCCTCTCCCATTGCGGAGCACAGGCTCCTGATGTGCAGGCTCAGTGGCCATGGCTCACGGGCCCAGCCGCTCCACAGCATGTGGGATCTTCCCAGACCGGGGCACAAACCCGTGTCCCCTGCATCGGCAGGCGGACTCTCAACCACTGCACCACCAGGGAAGCCCTGTTATAGATTTTTTAAAATTATAAGTTACATATACACCTTATCTGCCTATACTTCCTTAATAGTATAGGTATTATGCAGGGTTACTGGCCATAAGAATGTGTTTTTCCCTGTGGTACACTGCAGTTACTACTACTGAAGGTTAACAACTCCAGTGTTTGGGACACTTTGAAAATGTCCTATGACTTCATCTTTTAATGCTGTGAACCCTAGTTAAGCTAATGTTAGACTCTACAGCAGTATCCTGGCGGTGTAAACTATTTGGCAGCAGCAGAACACAAATAAAGTGCTCCCTGTACACTTCCAGCCTTCATAATCATGACTGCAAGTCAATTGTCATTGATTTACACATAAAATTCCAACTCTTTTCTATAAATTGGATAACTGCAGTTGCTAAAATTAAAAAAAAAAAAGAAGAAGAAAGGATATTCTTTATTCTTAGTCCCACCTTTTCAAAATATTTGATTTCATACTCCAGGATGATTCCATTGGGGCGATCTGGCTCTTGCCAAGACAAAGAGATGCTGTTTTTTGCAATTTTCCCCTTTTTCACATTGGTGACTGGAGAGGGAGCTGCAAAATAAAGAGTAGCATGATTAACAGAGCCTTGAAATTACACCTGTCTGTAATGTATATTGGGCATTCTTGACATGTAGAATAATAAAAATCCCAAATAATTAAATTTTCATTTTACTTGGAAACAATTATACTTTATATACAAGTTTTTACAGATTTTGAAGTGTTGTAAAAAAATATAAATCAACTAATATCCTGAGAATTTTCCATAATAAAATTGTAGTCGCATAGAATCTTAAGTCTACATTTTCTCTATAAAGTTTAGATACATAAACTATCTTACTTTTTATAAAATAAAGATGTTCTTGATGACCTTATGTATATTCTATTTTCCTAAAATTTGTGGACTCTGTATAATATATCCCATTACACTAATAATAATTATCTATATTACCACATTTTCACAGCGTTAAAACTCTTATAATTTCTTATTTTTGAAATCATATCGGTCCTATAACCACTGAAAATTCATACATTAAATATAGTGGAGTTTTTCTTAAAAATATGTGTTAATATATTGAAAAAAATAGCAAATTAAAGAGACATTTTCCTTCATTTCCATTTCCCCAAATATTTCAATAGAAATTACAATCGCTTATGGTGTTCATTGCTATTTGCCAGTGTCTATTAAATGACACTGATGAAAATAGAAGAAAAATATGTTATTTTAAGTATATCTGAATATTCTGAATTTGAAGTCACACACATATGAATATTTATTTCAACATCCATTTTTTATCAATTTGCTAAGACTTGTATAGACTCTCAGTTTGACACCATAAAGAGGTATTGACAAATACTTTTCTTGATGTAGATAACCTTTATTTTTGTAGTTTTCATCTTTTATAGACAACCAAGGAAAAAAACCATCATGGGCTACTGAATGGTATATATATATATATATATATATATATATATACACACACACACACATATATATTTGTGTGTGTATGTATAAAGAGATAGAGAAATAATATATAGTATACATATTTTATATATAAAAAATACATGTATATACATATTATATAACATATATACATTATATTTTTATATATACATATATATTTATATAATGTATACATATAATAAGATGGAAAAGAGGTCAGCCATAGTGAGTAGTGTATAACCACAGGCTTAGTCCTATGTGAACAGTATTAGACATCTGGTGAGATTAAAATTTAAAGATATGTTATATACATATATATGTATAGTATTTCTAACTATTTTAATTTCCAGCAGTGTTCAGACAGAGTAATACACTGTAATTTGTCATGTTTAATTATTTTTTCTACACCTCCAAAAATGTAATCAAATCAGAGGCACCACTTTGAGCAACAGACCGCAAGAACAAAGTTTAGAACTGTTTGGTGCGCCCCATACTGGTGTTACAAGGGTGTGGGGAAGAGGCTCATCATTTAAAAACAGAAGTGAGATGCTGTCACTCCTCTGTGCCTCTCTGTCTCACTGCAGAGTGAAACCCAAATGTGCAAATGCATACAAGCATCACTACCATATGGCTCTCTACATCTCTGACCTCATCATCTCCTGCTACCCTTCTTCAGCAGCTCTACCCAGGCTGGCTGGCTGTAGGCACTTCTGACACACTACTGCCTAAGGATCTTTGTATTTGAATCCTATTATTCAGAGGTGCTTCTCACCCTGACTTCTCCAGGGCTTTCTCCCTGCTCCGGGTTTCTCACTGAGACCTTTCTTGTCTGTTCTATACCTCAGCCCCCCTCACCTTGCCATGCCCTCTGTTTATTCAGTGTTTTATTTTTCTCCCTAGTTCTTGAACTTCCACCAACTAATATATCTTAATTCTATATTTGCTTTTTTCAGTCCTCTCAAGTAAAATGTAATTTTTATGAAAGCAGGGATATCGTTTATTTCATTCACAGCTGAATCCTTAGATCTAGAGCAGCACCCAAACAGAGAAGGATTCCATAAATATGTCTGGAATAAATGATTGGTGGTAAAAAATCAAATATAGAGAAAACCTTTATTTTTTATTATGTATTATGTCAACAAACTCATCTATGAAACAAGTGTGAAGTGTCTTTCAATAAAATTAAAATAGAGACAGATATACTCTGTAGGAGCAAAATTTGTTAACTAGTGTTTTCTAGTGTTTTATGTACTCATAATAGGGTGATGATGACTTTGATACTCTAAAATGTACTTTTTTTCTTTTAATCATAGCACTTTTTGTGGTATTCAGATTCAGAGGATGCATAATTTCAGCCTTATCTGCTTTTCTTAAACATGTTCAGCTCCACTAATTTTCTGGACTACTACAGAACACATAGTGTGCATACAAAGCTAAAACTGTCTAAAAGAAATTTTGAAATTGCTGTGTATTTACTTCCACGGAAACTTTACTGGACTGGTGGTTCTCACAGTCACATTTTGGCGTAAGTTCAAAGTCCCTATTGATTCTCTCATGAGGGAAAAGTCATGCCATATTTGGTATTGTGGACAAAGCATTCAGAAGACATGGAAACAAGAAAGAGGAAGCTATAAGCCCCCTAGCTCATCATAGTGTTTGTAGCAAAATAGCAAATTTACTGACAGAAACAGGAACAGAGAATTAAGGAAGACAGTAGAATTTTTTTTAATGTACTTTGTTCAGTAGTGAATATCTTTATGAATTATCTTAAATTATAAACTATACTCACTTTCCCATTACCACTATATATTTTTTGCATTATACTTTAGTAAAGATCCAGACAAAGACTGTCTTTAAAGTTCTTCACTCATTTTACTACATTGCAAACATTCTCATTTTGATTAATGTATTTCTTGTAGGTAGCTATCAGTTTTCACTTAATAAATTGATAGTGCTGCCAACTTTCCATTCATAATTGCATTTAACATGTATGCTCCATGAAGACAGGGATTAATTTGGTTTAGTTCACTGCTATATTCCCAGCACCAGAAAATTACTTGGCATATAGATATTTCATAAATTTTTATTGAATGGAAACATGCATGAATGAATGAATGGGAAATACATACATCATCATGTATCATTCAAAACCGAGTTTGTCTCATCTTACTTGCATATACTGGGATCTTATTATTTGGAGATTTGTGCTTTATTTTAAAGCAATCAATTCTTTAATAAAATAATCAACCATTTCAACATGAAGCTATCAAATAAACATCAGCACAGACATAACCAGCCTAAAGTGGAATTCTTTGTTATTTACTTACATCCATCAAAGTTAAACATAAACTGTATGACTTTCAAAGACTGTTTGATTTAATAAACACGATTGTTTTCCAACTTGGTTGTCTCAGAGGCTAAATAATACCCTTTAAATCATGGTTCAGAATGGAGGGAGAAGAGGAAACCACTTCTCAGCTCAGAGTAATTCAAGAATAATTTGCTCTGTGACGAGACCATCTCTGCATCATTTGTGTAAAGCTGATCAAAGTGGGGACACTGACAGCTCCTGGAGACACGATGATGCGCAAATTGTAAATGGAAGCTCTCTTACCCTACTGCAAAGTATTTTACAGATAATATGTACATTAAAATAACTGTAACCAGACTTGTCAATTGCAGGGCATGTTTAATTTATTTCATTCATCTCCCTCACTAATACCGTCTGCTCATTCTTTATCTACTCAACCATTTATTAAGTAAGCCTGGAACAAAATGAGAATTATGACACAGAGCATTGCTGCTTGTAAAATTGTGCTGGATGATGTTACATCATAAAACTATGACCATCCTAGTGTAAGAAGAACAAAAATACTAGGAATCAAGTTGTGAATAGAACAAAATAATTTATATAGCTTCTAAGTTTCATCTTATGTGGAAACATCCCAAATTGTTTCTGTATTGTAGCTTCTATATTGGAGGTGAACTTTGAATATCACTATAATAAAGCAAGATATTTATCCCTTAGTAATATTTCCCATTATGGGCTAATTTGTCTAACTGAATTTAAAAAACTTAAATTGAGAATGGTTTTATATTTATAGAAAGATTATTAAAGTAGTACAGAGAGATTCCCTGTATCCCACACCTAATGTCCTCTATTAGAAACATCTTTAAAAAAAAGTGGATATATGTATATGTATAACTGACTCAGTTGTACCACAGAAACTAACACAACATTGTAAATCAACTATACTCTGATAAAAATTTTTTAAAAAGATGTTGTAAGATGTTTCCTACAACAGTACAGTATATTTATCACAATTAATGAACCAATATTGATACATTATTATTAATTAAAGTTCATTTTTATTCAGATTTCCTTATTTTTACTTATTATCCTTTTTATACCCCAGGATCACACTCAGTATCTGCCCAAATTATTGTCTCTTCAACCTATTTACTTATTTGTTTGTTTGTTTGTTTAATCATTTATTTATATTCATGTGGAGTACAGACACATGGGTTTTTTATACTTTAGCTTATAATCTAATACTTTATTTTTTACTCATATTGTTAAAGGTTTGGCCATTGATTACTCTTTCAGTTAGCTCCTATGTCTCTTTGACATACCCCTATCATCCTGGGTTTTTCTGTCTGCTTTTTGTTTGTTTTCTACATCACTTTCTTTCCCCCTGGCACTGCAAGACCAGATGCGCTAGGTCCATCTTGTTTATTTACTGTCCTCAATCTTAGAATAAGTATTTCTCCAAGGAACACTGGTTTCTTTTATTGGAGAATTCCAAGGTCTGGATAAGTGTGTTCCTTGCTGCTGGGGTTTTGCTTCTTGGCCCTCTCAGCTGGCAAAGCCGGAAAATAAATGGGTGTATGTTAACCTGTGTATATCTGTAAACATTTCTAAATATAACTATATGTGTATATATATATATATATATATATATATATATATGTTAAGCTAAACATAAGTATAAACTGATGTCACCAACTCTAATCAGTTATCACACAGATTATTCTAGCTTCTTCACCCTGACTTATCTGTAACCTCCTACTTCAACAGTGGCTCCCACCATCTGCCATCCATTTACTTAATTGTTTAATTCCAGTATATATGTCTAGTGGTTAAAGAATTGCCAATCTGTGTCTGTTTGACTTATTGATAATTATATAACATAGAAATCTCTAACATCTCAATGGCACAAGCAATGACATACAAAAGACTGCTGTTATGTAAAACAGCATATTATCCTAACTTTTCAAATATAGAAGCTAGTTTAGGGCACAGTGTCCTTAGATGGGAAGGGATGCCATGACACAGACAGCTTTAAAGTCAAGCAGAATTGGCTTCAAATCCTTTGGCAACCAGCCATCTCCTAGCTGAGTGATTCTGTTTAAGTTACTTAACCACTATGAATGTAAATCCTATCTTTAAAATAGGAACAATGACACAAACTTTTTAAAAGACTGCAGTCTGGTTCTGTATTACAGTATAGGTATAGGGTAGGTACCAATTAAGTACTGTTTGTATTAATAGTTTTAAAATATTAGACAATTGTTTAAGAAGACTTCAATAACAGATTCTCTCTAACTCCTTAATCCTTTCAACCTTTCATCAATCAAAATTTTATGTAGCCTCTTCTCTAAACTTGACACTGTTCTAAATGTTGGGTGGGTGAGATCAAAAGGCAAAGTACCTATACAGATAAGATATTTAATTTTCAACATCCAGTGGATTTCACAACTCTACATAAATAAATAGTTATAGGTAAACTTAATTCATCATCACAGATTTTTTTAAAGACCTAAAAGTGTTGAATTTTTAATTGCTAATTAAATGACTAATAGTTCACTTAATATAGATTGATGTGTGTATCATTATTCAAAAGAAAGTTATCATGATGAAAACATGAAACTTAATTGTGTTACATGGAATAAGAAAATACCATTCATCAGTCCTGTACACAATGCTATTTGTGTAGACAAAAATAAACTATAGATAGACTCAAGTATTGGTTACTTACATTTAAAAAAAACAAATAATACATCTCTATGTATCAATATTTGACCTATCCACATAAAATTTGAATCTTAAAGCACTGAGAAAGATAAATAAGGTAATATTGAAATCTTTTCAGTCTGTGACAATCCACAAATGTGTTAAAACTTTCTTAGATGGCACTTCTTTTACTTTCCTCCAAAGGTACCTCCACATGAGTAATGTATTAGTTTATTTATACACAAGCTTTAAAAATACATGTATCTTATATTTAATTCCATAGGTCAAAATCTGGCCAAGTGGATTGTCAATATCTGCCAGCTGGAAGCTCCCACTCATCTCTGCCATGCAGTTCATCATATTTAGGTGTTTCTTGTTACCCAGATGGGTCTGGGACAGTGTTTTCTAAAAATACAGATTATTAAGCTTCACTCCAGGAAATTCTGACTCAGGAGGTCAGAATGGGCCAAGGATTCTGTGTTTTTAATAAACACTCTAGCTGAATTAGTTTTTCAGTAATTTTGGGAAATATTGAAGGCAACCATACTAGGATCAGTTCTTTTAACAAAATTATACAAACCTGGAAACCTGAGGCAAGAAAGTGGATCAGTGTTGTTTTGTGAACTGTTGACTTCTTAAACCTTTGGCTCACTCTAACTGCCTTGTTATCTTGATGTCTGATACCATATTTGCCTTTCTTCATTTGGGAATTGTTTCTTTTTTTATTTTCCTGACCCATTAGTACTTTTTTTGTAAACTGATTTGTTTGTTCATTCAAGCAATCTGTTTTAGTCCAACCAGACTATAATCTCCATAAAATTAGAAAACTCTTGTGCCTTTTTCACTATTGTCTGCTTAGTTTTTAGAACAGTTTCTGGATGAACCTAGGCACACACAAATTTTGATAAGAGGTGAATACTTATCCACATTCTATTACAATAGATTTTCTAGAGTTTTAAAATGAAGTCATGCCATATGTATTCTTTTTAGTTGGATTAATAAGGGACATGAATAAACTTGCTGAGAGAAATGGATATGATTGCTGTCTTATTTGTAGTGATGTTTCACAGGTATGTAGATATGCTAAAACTTATCAAATTGTACACTTTATGTGCAGTTTATTGTATACCAATTATACACTAATAAAGACACTAAAGTGTATGTGCATGTCTGGGTTTGAAGTGAAAAGCATATGTGCCCAATGCCCCCCCAAGACTATTTATCAAAATGTGAATTAGTTAGAAAAGTGTAATAAAATAATATTGAAAGTTTTATTTTTGGGAAAATTTGAATCTATTTTTATAGGTTAGCTATAATTGAAATTTAGTGGCTTTAATAAAAATTCTATATGGATAATTACTTCTTTGCTGCTTAGGTAGACTTAAATAAATATTATAAAAATTAATGACTACAATCTCTTTTTACAGACTTGATATTTTTGTCTTTGTATTGTACCATACTCTGATGATACAATATAAATGAAAGTTGTAAATGTATATCAAGCTGTAATAGACTTAACTTAAAATCAATTTTAAGGAAAATAAATGGTAAATGTTTAAATCATTCATGAGAAATGGCAGGAAGATAAAATAAAATAGAAAGAAGTGTGACCAAAATTATTTTGCCTCAGTGTCTGATGCAAACTGACACTATATCATCATCTATCCTCACATTATGAACAAGCATTTGTGTTTTATTATTTATTACTATACATCAAATAGTAAACATTACTGTGCTTACTTGAATTTTCCCTATATGTGAATTTTCACTTATTTTCTTTCTAAAACAAAACATCTTTTAGTCTCACTATTAGCAAAACTTCCACATTTTTTAAAAAGGTAGAATCTACCTTTTTAAAAAGGTAGAATCATCTAAATATTTTACATTATCTGATTTTTACATTATCATAACACTTCTATTTCTTTATATAATTTTAGACCATCTTTTGAAAAATTTCTACCCCAAGGTAAAAAGCAAAAAATGATTTTATTTATATGGTAGTGCGCTTAGTGAGGGCAGGGACAATTCCTTAATTGTATGGTTTCCTTCCAAGTGCAAAGTGCTGACTGAAATGGGCCGAACTGACATGGCAGCAATTACCAAAGGAATGGTTAAGAATGTCTATATATAAAAGAGCTGTCTGTTGGGCTGAATTCATCCTGGAAGACTTTTAAAAGTTTGTGTGTTTTTTTTTTTAAACTGAAGTTATTTAAAATTTTGTTTGATCCTGATCTTGCATTTGTACCATCTGTTGGACAGTAATTTCCCCATCGTTGGTCACTTTGTGCCATTTCTGTTTGTGTTTTTTTTTTTTTTTTTTTTTTGCGGTACGCGGGCCTCTCACTGTTGTGGCCTCTCCCGTTGCGGAGCACAGGCTCCGGACGCGCAGGCCCAGCGGCCATGGCTCACAGGCCCAGCCACCCCGCGGCATGTGGGATCCTCCCGGACCGGGGCACAAACCCGTGTCCCCTGCATCGGCAGGCGGACTCTCAACCACTACGCCACCAGGGAAGCCCGCCATTTCTGTTTTTATAATTAGGTGGGGAAATCATAAACATATTTAGAGATCCCCCCAAATTTCAGTTTTAGCTAATGTTACTATTATTATTACTATTAAAAATATGATCTATGGAGAGTAATTTGTCAGCAATTGCCTTATATATTAAGCCAAAGTTTGGACAGAATTTTACCTCTGTGTACATGAATATGTGTGTATGTGTGTGGGTTTATGTAGTTTAATGAAATGTAGATACATCCTTATTTCATTATATTTTTATATATGTGTATATAAAATGTGTATATTTATATATATATATACATATGTCTATATCTATATCTGTATATATAACACTCTATATATACATATACATATATACATAAATAGTAAGAGAGTAATGTGCATCTTTTGTATAGCTGGTTTAATGAAACTACATATAATGACTACTCTGCTATACTTGCTTGAGTACATATATATCATTTGAATGTAAGAAAATAAGCAATTAGATTTCCTAACGTAAATGAGAAATGCAGTTGCTGAATTAAATAATAAACATATCTGAAATTGTCAAAATGGAAAAGTGGGGCAGAATTTTTAAATATGTACATGTATTGTGTATTATATCGTAAATTTTATATTTCATACTATATGTAGCATATAAATGATAGATGTATACACTTATTCTATACTTAATATATATTTATTACTATGTTGTCATTTGATACCACCAGACTAAGAGAAATAACTACAGTGCATTCTCAACACACCTGGTATCCATGGTCTCTTCTAAAGAAAAAAGGCATTTTAGAAGTTTCTTCTCAAATAAAAATTCAATCTGCTCATTTAGACAAAACCTATAATCCCTCCATCATAAAAGCCTGCACTGGATCTTTTGATATATGATCAAAAGACCATTCCAAAAAAACTGGCTTTAAATGTCAGTAGTTATAGAGAGATGACATCCTTTTTAATAAAAAGAACCTATGAACTGAAATGTCCCATTAGGTATAGTTTGTTTTTTTTTCAAAAACTTGAAAATCATAAGATACTGAAAATGAATTGTTTTCAGTAGGAAATAAAACAACTTAATTGCAAAGAAGTAATTTTGATGTGATCAGACTTAACAGTATTAACCATATGCATCAAATACTGTTTTGAAGACATGTGCACAGTGATGCTAATTAGAAAAGAAAATGGCAATAATAAAAAGAGAGAACTATATCACTGGCATTTATAGTCAATGTTTTTCCGATACAATCATGCAAATTACAAAACAAATATTAAATGTAATAATGTGTAAAATGACACATGCATCTTTATGAATTAATCCCACACCAAATAAACTATTATAGAGTTTGTTTTTCATTTATTACTTCTTATTACCCTATAATAGAATTTTTATTACACAAAATGGCCTTACTATCAATGACAATTTAATCTTAACCACAATATTCATTTTATGATAAACAGAATTTAAATAGTTTTTACAATATCCTTTTAAAATAAAGTGGGGTTATATTTAGCAAGTAACATGGCACAGTTAGAAACCTTTAATCAACACAGTATTCTTCATATACATTATATTCAAGGGAATACAGTACCATATTTAATTTTAATCAATTTTACCAACTTTAATGAATGCTAAACCTCAATTATAGGATATGACAATTAGTCTTATAAAGTGGATAAATAGTAATTAGGTCAATAAACACACTCTCATAACTTATGTTTTTTCATAAGAGAAAAATTAATCTCTTCTTATAAATCCATATTATGTAAAGTCTTGTTTACCACAGAATAAGCCATAAACAATAACAAAACCATTAACTGGTAACTTTAATTCAATTCTTAATTACTTCAAGATTTTCATAATATAAACTGATCTAGCATTTTAAAAAGCAAAATAAACGCATCATAAATATAAACAACCTATTTTTTTCCTTTATCACTTCCTATTGGTCTTAATCTTATATAGCTATATAAACAATAGGGATTATTTATTTTTATTTATTTATTTTTTTTTTGTGCTATGCGGGCCTCTCGCTGTTGTGGCCTCTCCCGTTGCGGAGCACAGGCTCCGGACGCGCAGGCTCAGCGGCCATGGCTCACGGGCCTAACGGCTCCGCGGCATGTGGGATCTTCCCGGACCGGGGCACGAACCCGTGTCCCCTGCATCGGCAGGCAGACTCTCAACCACTGCGCCACCAGGGAAGCCCCAACAATAGGGATTATTTAATTCAACAAAGATCATGATAATAAGTTATCATTTATCTATTGACTGTTTAAGGAATCAGATTAAATTTCTGTTATACCATTTAAGTTCAAGGCCATCACATCTTATTTCCCTAAATATATTTTCTCTTAGGCCATCTGACAGGATTCTTTTAAAATCTGAAGTTGTGCTGGTAGAAACAAGAAATTAAATTTTATGGCTATCAAGCAACCAAGGAGACATGAGCAGTGCTTATCAGCTGACCTCATAAACATCCCAATTACAATATCTTGAAATAGTATAATTCCTAGCAGCAACGAGAGGCCAGAAGAAAATGCAAGGTTAATGATTAAAGGTAGTCAACCTTTTAAAGTCCAGAAAAAAGCCAAATCAAGATATTCTGTTCCAAGTTAGTAATGTTATCAGATATTCAATTCTTCAGCTCTTACCATGAGACCAATTTTAGTGAATCCAACCACATATTCCCCAAGTGGTGGGAAATCTCAGCTAATATTGAATTTGCATGTGAGGCCATTTTCTTTTGAGAGTGACCACACAGAGAAATTTCTAAAGCCAACAAAATACAGCACTATATATTTGCCATTAGAAGTTCAAATAGCATGAGGTTCATATGTTTTGTTTTATTGGAGCAGTAGTTTGTGCTCATATTTTCCAGAAAAGAAAAATAAAAGTATATAATTCTAGCTGTAAAATGCCCAAGATGATGAATTTTGCAAAATTTCAGTTATTACTCAGAAGGGACTAAGTCCACATTTTACTTTGACAAATGTTTAACAAATTTTGCCTTAAAAAAAAAAAAAAAAAGAGCAAGTACATTCATGGATGAATAGATCGATAAAGGAGTTATTGTAATTACCTGATAATACATTGCATTTATAGTAAACATTACATGCCCGATACTTTGTAGTCTAAGTACTTTATACACATTAAATCATTAAATATTTCTAACATCCCTAGGAAGTCCACACTATTATCATCCTCTTTTGAAGCACTGAAAAGTTATGTAATTTGTTCAGTCAACCCACCAGAAACTGGTAGACCTAACCAGTCTTGCTTCAGAGTTTGTATTCTTAAGCATTACACCATAGAATAATAAAATAATCCCTCAATAAGAGAGATGTTGCACTTCGTACTTAATTGGACATCAAATTATGTTAAAGATTACTCAGATTACCTAAATTTTCCTTGATATGGCCTAACCTCTTAATTTTTGTTCAACTTTTTAGTATCTTCCAAAGCTGATGACAGAAAACAAAATAAAAACAATAATCTCATAAAAGATTAGGCAACTCTACTGTCATATATACTGTATGCATTTTGTGATGTATAATTGTATCTACTCTGAGTTGTATTACCTAAAGCAATGGCTTTACAACCATTTGATCTACCATTTTTAAATATGTATTTTAAATATATGTAAGTTTAAAAAAAATTTAAACACATGTTAAGTCAGAAAGAGAAAAACATATATTAATGTATATATGTGGAATTTAGAAAAATGGTATAGATGAACCTATTTGCTAAGCAGAAATAGAGACACAGACATAGAGAACAAATGTATGGACACCAAGGGAGGGGTGGGATGAACTGGGAGATTGGGACTGATGTATGTACACTACTGTGTATGAAGTAGATGGCTGGTGGGTGCCTACTGTATAGCACAGAGAACAAAAACACTAATTCCAAAAGATATATGCACCCCAATGTTCACTGCAGCATTATTTACAGTAGCTAAGATATGGACACAACATAAGTAGTCATGAATACATAAGTGGATAAAGAAATTGTGAGATATATATGTGTGTGTGTATATATATATATGTATATGTATGTATACATACATATATGTACATATGTATATGTATACATGTGTACATATATATACACACACATATATATCTCACAATCACAAGATTGTTGCCTCACATAATGTTGCAACTCCTCTCACTAACAAATTGCAACTTCGAAACCAAAATGCTGACTATTTTTTATCTGACCACAAAGTACTCAATCCAGGGCATGCTCTTCGGAAAGAATTTATGTGACTTCTCCAGCTTGTTCCGGGAAATGCTTCAAGCAGACACAATGCTTTGTAAAGATACAGTGATTAAAATAAAGCTTATAAATGAGACAACACACAAAATATAGATTCCTATATTTTCTCCATTGCCCTCCTGTGTACAAATTGTGGTATATGTAGGTAAAGAAATTTACCATTAACAGTCTATATTACATATAATAACCACATAAAAGGAAGAGCAAATCACTTATAATATCCAAATTCTGACTAACACTTAGTCATAAACTAAATATACACCCTGGGCAAGTTCATGAATGTTTTTTTAGCACACATGAAAACCCAACTTACTATCACTGAGAATTTTAGAATTCAAGATTTGTGTAATAGATGTTTGGGGTCAGAACATGATTTGTATCCCCTGTTACAGGTTTCTCGGCCCAGAGTGGAAGCAGTTGCATTGATTAGACCACACTGATATGGGCCAAGGATAATATTTGCAGCACTCAGATGAAGAAGTATGCTTAAAGGCATAACAAACAGTCATAACGTTTATTGGGGCTCTTTCATCTTCAAAAGATGATTTTTTAAAGTGTAGGAGAAATTAAGAAATCAAAATATTACAGACCTTGATGCTGACTCACAGGGCAGTAAGAAGAGATCTCTTAGCAATATCTAAGATCTCTAAGGTATCTAATTAGATTGACAGATTTTAGAATTACTCTCAAGAAATTAAAGGTTTATAAACAAAGAATTTTTCTAGATGTGGGTTGTTGCACTCCTTGTTCTCTGAAAAGTTCTCGTGATTGCTGGAAATCTCAGATCTGGAAGCAAGGAGAGCTTCTGTTCTGGCTCTGTCACTATGCTTTTAGCATTAGGGGCAAATCATGGAACCTTTTTATGTGTAAAATTAGGGTGCTGTAGCAGACTTTATATTATTCCTTCTGACACAAAATATTCTATAAGCATAGAAATGAAGCACTGGGGGGGAAAAAAAAGTCCATCTTGAATTGAGCAAAGAAGCCCTGACACATGGTCATGTATCTTGAGCCTCAGTCCAATTAAATACCTGAATTAATACAAATTACCTCTTCTGTAAATTTTAAATGATTTTTTTCAATTTCGGGGTCCTAAAAATTCATTATAATGTTAAAATTGAATTCAAACCTTTTCCTTACTTGACGGTGGACATTATAATATTCTCAATGGACAAAGATAGCAACAGTTAATGATGAAATAACTGTATATAAGTTCACGTTATGTTTGTTGAGAACTAAACTGTTTAACATGAGAATTGCTTAATTCCACCTTTATCTATAGGAGGTGGGTCATTGGGGGCAGCTTCATCTTTTGAGGCAGAATTGTTCTGATGAAATTGAACTTGGGAAATCCGAAACTCTATATAAATAATTTTAAATGAATGATCTATACTCTCCAGACAGCATTGAATTATTGTGGAGAAATGTTTCTATGTTTTCTGACCAACTACTTCAAGGTCTATTAAAGTAGTGTTACAAACAACACCAAAAACTGTAATTAATCATTAGTGATACACAGTTCCTTGGGGGCACTTTCATGTTAAATCTCGATCCTTTCCTTTATATTTTAAAACTCCTCTTTACTTAGAGGATGCAATAGATTATACCTCCTTATGACTAAATCATCCTCAAATAAGAAAACGGAGGTACTAATGGAACAATCCAAAGAGTCTGGTAAAAAAATGATAATCTGGCACTGCATGTGTATTAAATGTTGACTACCTTGAGACTCAGTTTTTTTTTTTTTTGCTTTTTTCCATTTCTGAATATGGACAAAAGTCCATGAGAAATTCTTAGATTCAGATGCACAGTGCCTATTTTAAATGTATATATTTTAAACAGTGAAATCAGCATGAGACTACACTAATATAAGAATTACTACAACAATAAATACCTGGTTATTTAGACATGAGATTATCTATCCACAACTAACTCACACCTACTGGGACCTGGAAAGTTTAATGACTTTGTGATCAATTATATAATGCCAAATGTTGTTTTTTCCCCATAAGTTAGTACTCATTTCTTTTCTTTTTATCCTGTCATGAATAAATGGTACCAGGCTTTTGATCTATATATTTCCATCACAATAACAGGGTAGGGGAGGAAACAAAACTCTTTTTACAGTGTTCATTGCCAGGAATTTATGAATTATGTGCTGATTTCTGTAAGTGTGCCTAAATATAGTGAAAGGGGCGTTTCATGAATGTGTAAACAAGAAAAAACATAAAAAGCAATGTTTTCTAATAGGAAAAACTAAATACTACCACTGTTATAATTTATTTTACTTTCACTTTCCCTCTTCACCCATGCATTACAAAGGCATTTTTCTCAAACTTATCCCACAATCTCAGCTCATAATATTGTTGCAAAGAAGGCAAATAGAGCACTCATACTGGCTTACAGGTCCTCAGAAAGAACCTCTAGCTTCCTGCCAATCAGAGTTTTTTCTTACTGTACTCAGTGGCCATCCTTCTTAACAAGTTTTAAAAGTTTAACAACCTTTCCAATGGGTCTTAAGAATGTCTATCATCAATGTCTATCATCATTAGGCATTTATTTCTTCAATTTATTAAAAAAGATATATCAAATTTTGGACAATCCATAAATAGTAATAGAAGTCTATTCATTTTTATTAAATATTAAAATAAAATTGATTGTATTTTACAAGAAGTGCCAAGTAAAAAAGCAATTTTTTGAAATCCATAATCATTAGGGAATGGCCCAAATTTCTGATACAGAAGCAAAATTACCAATCCCACTAACTACAAAGTCATTCATAGGATTACAAACCTGTTGTTTTCAATTATAAAATTTGATTCAAACTTTTGAATTCTAGAGTGAATCTGGAATTCAGCTCAAGTTCTTTCAAAATATAGTAAAGTCAGAAAATTCTACCAGTGCCTCAGTATATTCATTTGTAAAATTGGGATTTTATCTCTCTCCCACCTAACTCACAAAGTCACAGGGAGTTGATGCCATATTAAATGTAATATTAAAATAATAAAATCTCTATATCAAAAAAAATCATGAATTTACAGAGTTAAAATTAAGCATCCATTTCCTTTGTCTCTCCTGTGGTGTCTTATCGAATCTCAAAGGCTTCACACCGCATTTTTTAAAAATGTGTCAGAAATGGTCCTCTGGTTTCAGAATTGAAAACAGTATTTATCTGTTCATAAAACACCATAGTAGAATCATTCTTCCATTTAATTAAATACTTGCAGAGAGACTACCATGTGTCAGGCACTATTTTAATTGCTGGGGAAACAATAGTGAAGAACATAAGCAAGTCCATTCCTTCTTGAAGCTTACATTTAAAATGTTATCAATTTATCTATAAACCTATTTATTTAATGAGCAGGAGGTACCAAGAATAATCACCCCAATACCTCAAAATATTCCACTGAACTCAGATTATTACAAAAGTCTCACATCCATCTTTTCCACCTATTTTTTCCTATGTGAATTCCCAGCATCAGTTAAATTAATTACTCAGTTAAACCCATTTACTTCTTGGAATTATATATATATATATATATATATATATACATATATATATACATGAATAGTAATGTAAATGTGAATACACATATGTATATATTTTCATATTTTCATCTTGTTTGGAATGCCCTTTCACACACATCTTTCTTCTAAAATACAAGCTGAAGGCTATGGAAACAAAAAGAAGACAGTAAATAACCATGTGGAGTTGAAGAACATTGTGAAAGGATTTAAATAAGGAAATATATGGGATAAACCTTGAAATGGAAAATTTTCTATTGAGTAAAAACAACAAGGACCATTTGGGGTGAAGGAATATAAGTATAAATACTAAGAGATAAGAAAAAGGTATATCATTCTCAGTGATGTTTGATGTTATAAAGGATATGTGTGGTGGGTGAAAGCAGAAAAAGAAGTTGGAATTAAGTGTTGAAAACCAGAATGCTGTTATCACTGATTTTATAATTAGGATAGTTTGTATTGTTGTTGTTGTTATTATTATCAATATTTTATATTTGGTATAAATTCAGTGTCTTCAAATAGATATTGTGCTCTTAAAAACAGTGACCAGTGATCTGCAACTTTTTGCCCCAATCTCAAAGCAATGGGAATCACTCCACAAATGTTTGTGATTGCTATTGCTAACACTGCTATTGTTGGTGCTGGCAGTGCGTGGTAAATGTAATACTATTTAATATCAGTGAGAAAATCTATAGGAATTATAGAAATAGAGATCACAATGGCCTGGCACATACTAGATTTCACCTGGGACTTGAATGATAGGCTATAAATGGATAGGAAATAAGAGAGAAAGGAAATTTTACCCAAGAAAATGTCCAAAGGCTCAAATGTGAAAAATAGAAAAAGGCACTAAACTATGGGGACATTTAATCCTCTCTGGATTAAAGGGCTTGCACTAACATGTTTTTGGATAATAAGCTTAAATACTTATGCTAGGACCAAAGTACCAAGGACTTTGTAAGTCAAACTGATACTCAGTTATATTGGAGGCATAGGAACCAACATCATGAAAGTGGTATGGTAGGAAGATATCTCTGCCAAAGTATGTAGGATGTCTGGGATGGGAAGAAGGCAGGAGGGATCCTATGAGATGGGTTTTAAAAGGAAAACAAAGAAAACAAAATGCGTGAATGGTTGTTTTGCCATCTCTTAAATAAGTTGTTTTCTTTTTCCAAGAGAATTACAATGCTATAACTGCTCAAACTCAAACCCTACAACCACCACACCATGCTATCCTTCGTTTATGTTAGGAAAAATGAACATCTACTCTGTTGAAAATCTTAAGGATATCATACTCCCTGTATGGACATATTAAATTGATCATGAATTAAATTAGTTGCAAATTGAATTAATAATTAATCACAAATGTCCACTGATTCATTTCTATTATATTTTAAAAAATTTTCCTCATCTCTATTACAATGCCACCATAGATCAGGGTCTTACAATCTTGCTCTATAATTTCAACAGCCTCTAAATGGTGAAGTGCTACCATCACCTGAAAAGTAGAAGCCCTTTAGTCTGCACACAAAGATCTTGACCTTTCCTCAGCCTGTGCTTCTGGTCTCACATTCTTTCACTATCCTAACAGATGCATTTCATGCCAGCCATCCACATTTTCCTGTGAAACATTGATTGGGAGCAACATTTTAAAAGTCTGGAGGCCAATGGTAGAGACATATTTCACAGAGACATCAAGCAGGCTGCGAAATGGAAACTAACTTTTGGAGTTAGCTACAAGATGGCTAGTGGATTTATTTAAAAAAATAAAAAACACAACACACACACACAAGAATATCAGCTCAAAATAAGTAAAGAATAAAAGGAAGAAAGTTAAAGGTAAGTTGTAACTAAAAGAGACTATAGTAATATGCAATTATGAAAAAAATGAGAACTCATAATTCTAGTTGAGGAATAAAAAGGAAATAAAAAAGAAGGGTTCAGTGGGCTTATATTTGAATATAGCTGTAACAGTTAACGCTGATATACAGTTGTCCCTCGGTATCCGCAGAGGATAGGTTACAGGAACTCCCCTCAGATACCAAAATCCATGGATGCTCAAGTCCCTTATATAAAACGGTGTAGTGTTTGCATGTAACCTACACATATCATCTTGTATACTTTAAATCATCTCTAGATTACTTGTAATACCTAACACAATGTAAATGTTATGTAAATATTTGTCAGTGCATGGTAAATTTAAGTTTTGCTCTTTGAAACTTTTGGATTTTTTTTCCAAATATTTTCCACTGGCGATTGGTTGAATCCATGGATGTGGAACCCACAGTTATACAGCTTGTATAACTCCATACACTGAATTCATTAAAATGTACTAAACTGTTACATATACTGTTATAAACCTCATAACAACCCTATAAGGTAGATGCTGTCACCATTTCTATTTTACAGACAGGAATACTGAGGCAGAGAGAGGGTACAAATAGCGTTGGAGATGGTCAAACCCAGGGAATCTGGGTTCAGAGTCCACATGCTTAACCACTGACAGTACTGTACTATATTACAACAGTTGTGTCCTAGAAGAGGCAGGAAAACTTGAAATACCTTAATATTTTCAGATACGTAAAAACTGCTTTACACATTTAAGGGAAATCCAAATATTTAGCATTGTTGTTTTGCTTGGATTTCCTGTACAACAAGAATTTAGGTTAGTCAATAGATGCTGTATTTGTGTCTAATTTCTAAGATAAATGGTGTACAATCTTTGTTCAACATAGAAAAATTTTTTTCCTATGAGACATAATCACTGTTTAAAGTTCTTGATAGTTTGAGAGTTCTTATCTTGCAAGTGCTGGTTGAAAATTCCTTCCTAAATCTAGGCAGAATTACAAGATGCCGATATTAAGTGACATAAAAGCATTTGAGTTAGAAAGAAATTGTATACAAATCAATGATTAAGTAACCATAAATTCAGATAACAGGGTATTTTGACTTGTTGTCTTAGCTGTTTGAACTGAGGATTCATGATCTTTTTCAAAAACTCTCTGATTTATTTTAGCAATTCCAGTAGCATAGTTTATTCTGTATACAACATAGCTATATTTAATCTATTTTCTTTTATGTTTGCATTTGCCAAAAGGAAAGCCAAATGCTTGGGATTATTTGTATTTAATTGATTCAGGTAAAATGATGCCCTTGATGTTTATAAGAAGTAGGAAATATGCTTACATTATGAGGGTTTTTGTCATCTGTGTAACTATGGTATTAATTATACTTTATTTCATTTATCTTTTTGCAATGCTTATAGGTTGTACTAGTTGCTTATTTCTTAGTTATCAAAAAATAAATAATATTTCTTTTTTGGAAATACCACTATTATCACAAGATGTTCTCTCATAGAGTCTTTGTGAATGAATATTTATTTATATAGATATTTAAAACCAAATAGAGTTCTTTGTTTCTTAATAGTTCTTTAAATGACTATCTGAACATAATTATTTCTAATTTCAGAAATGTTACCATTAACCTCATGAAGTATTTGCACATAATCAGTATGAATATTACTAAAAATTTGCATAGATATTATCAAACAAAACAAAGGTATTCTCTGGCTTTTATTAATTCATTAAAAAGATTTTTTAATACATATATGAGTAATACACTAAGGGGGGAACACTGTGATAAAAGAGGAGGTTCCAGAGGAGACCCTGAGATCTGGATAAATATTGAATTTAGTATTATACCTACAGAATTTCAGTAATATTTATGCAAAAAAATATGGAAAATGTGAATTTACTATATTTTTATGCAAGTTATTAAAAATTTTCCTAAAGCTTTGCAAAGAGAAACAAACTCAGGATAGAATTCTCTGTTCTTGTCAGAATAGAGATGAATTTATTTTCCATTACTTTATCATATAAAAGTATACTTCAATTTTTTTCTATGGTATTTCAATACATATATGTCCAATATTTTTTATTTGGGATTCATCAATGTTAAGGTACAACCCTGCCCAATTCTACGTTCGCAGATCCCTCCCTCTTAAAGTTTTTGGATATCAAAACATATCACTCCAAATCTAGTAATTATAATTCAGTCTTATTACACACTCAGACATATGCAAAGTGAGGGATGTCTTTGGGGAAGGGAAGGGTACCACCACGGGGAGCATTCTCATGTCTGGAAGGAGAGGAAGGGTGTGAGGAAGAGGAAAAGGTAAAGCCTGGTCTCAGAAGCCATTTCTGGTGACCCATCTCTCTGTGGGTGTGTTTAGAGGGGGTGGTAGTTGGGAAG
The DNA here is from genome assembly GCF_000442215.2 of Lipotes vexillifer. NCBI lineage: Eukaryota > Metazoa > Chordata > Mammalia > Artiodactyla > Lipotidae > Lipotes > Lipotes vexillifer. The sequence goes on from NW_006771329.1 coordinate 866,240, forward strand.
GAAGATCAGAGGAATAATGTGGGTAGCCTTGTGTATGACTTCTCAAGCATAGGAAAAGTAAGTAGGGCTGGGGCTTATGTCTGTCCTTGTCTGCACAGGCCTCTGTTAACTGTTCAACCAAATGTCATTTTGCTATGAGTGACTTATTGCTTCCAAACTTATTACTCCACAATTTAACCATCAGAAATATATTCATTGTATGATACACAAAATGTTAATAACTTTGAAATTAATAAATGTTTGTCAATATACCTGCTTATTGATTTTCTAATAACTTCAAGTCACCATATTATATAACACCATTAGGACATTTAATACTTTATTATAAAAACAAGTGATATAAAGTAATTAATTGAAGAAAAATGCAAATGACCAATAAACATGAAAAAAGTGCTTAGTTTCATGTAAATTAAAGCAACATTCATAAAACTGGCAAAATTAAAAAAAAATTTAAACACATCTTATAGTATTAAGAGTGTAAGAAAATTAATGCTTCCATGATTTACTTATAAAACAAGAAGTTTTTGAAAAGTAAGTTTACAGAATATCTTGAATTTAGAATGTACATACCTAGAGAAATTTATCTTTACTACTAGGTAAACATATGCATAAAGTAATGCTTACTCTAACATTATTTATGAGGAAAAAAAATAAAGAGGTAAGAGGAAAGAAAGAAAAAAATCTCAAGGGATGGAGGGAGGAAAGGAAAAAGGAAGGGACAGAGGGAGGAGGAGAAAAGGAGCAATTTGCATGATGTAGAAGAGTAATTAAGGTATATCCATTTTATGGAATACACTACAACTGTTAAAAAGGACAATGTAAATTACATATAAACACAGCCTTGGAAGGTTCTGCAAAAGGTTTTAAGAAAAAATAGTAATTTGGAACATTTGGAAAATCAAGCTGCCAGAGTGGAAAAACTGTCTCCAATTCAGAAATATTATCTAAGCCAAATGAAGTAACTATCAAGAAAACCCACTGATTAGCCAACTCAGTTGAACTTATTGGTTATATCTTTTTGTAATGTACTTCAGACATATGATCTTTTTATTCTAACATATGTAGAGATTTCACTCGTCTGTCATTACTCTGCTAGGCATTTTACATGGATACCTCATTTAATCTCCCGTATAACCACATGAATTAGATACTATACATTATCCTGTATAACAGATAGTATATAGGTTAAGTAAAAATTCCTAAGTAAAATGTTTAATATCATTCAGTTTGTAAAAATTTCCATGTAGTCTGACTACAGAGATGACTACACAAATCTTTAAATTAGCTTTGCCCTGTGCACCAGTCAGTGTACGTGTGTGTGTATATACGTGTAGGAACTGGGCATATCATATGTACACATGCTCATACATTTAAATAATAATAGTTATTTTATACTACATATATAATGTGCTATATTTTTTAAAATTTTGAATTTCTAAAAGCAATAAAGTGGATCAAAATTAAATATGCCTATCACAGTCATATTTTTTCTCAGAGACGGCAACAAGAAATTCTGCAGTCAACTTGTATCGCCTAGAAAATCATTGTTATTCAGCAATTCCCTGTAAGGTGAGAAGAACTGAGATGCAGAGGAGGGTAAGTGACTTGTCTGTAGTCACACAGTCACTGCCTAACACTAGGGATGACAACTCTCAAGTCTCAGATCTCTACTGAGTTCACCAGATCACCAACGTTTATACAATGAACTTCAGAAGTTAGAAACGCTTTAAAGTTCCTATTGAACAAACTATATTTTCCAACAGTTCCTTTCAAAGAACAATGCTAGAAACTTCAAACACCTCAGTGACTTGCTTTTTAGAAGAGTAAATCTGAAATGTCAGGTGTAGTGGATGAGAAGGTTCTGCTGCAGTATCCTGGGGTTTGCCCTAGTTATTTTCAACTTGTCTAGACTGAGACATTGTAGTTCATAGTTGTGTCTGCTTTTCATTAGTTTTTAAAAGTGTATCCATGTATAAATCTTTCTATCTGAATTCCATAAAACTGATCAAGTTTTTCTAAAATGTAAATGAATATCATCTGCACAAACTATACCAATAATTGCATTAGCTGGGGTCCATTTAGAAAAATAGAAACCATACTAGATATTTCAACAGAGGGAATTTAACATAGGGAGTTGTTTTTACTGGTGTTGTAATACTGAAACAGATAAAAGGAAATATTGAGGTATTCCACTGGTAGGTGCTACAAAAGCAGCTATCATCCTTACATAAAAGAGAAAGAAATTTGAGGATATCAGAACCAAGAAGCCTTGCTGCTGCTAGTACCCCAGTGGTTTGGAGAAGAGCCTCTGAAGGGGTGTGATAAAGGTGGTTCTGGAATGCCTACAGAAATTAGAGGCTGAAACAAACTGCCGTTGTGGAGACAAAGCACTAGCGGAGCAATACCTGAAACAACAAGCAAAAAAGAAGGATAATTTCCCATCTTCCAATCTCCGTCTATTGACTTCAGTTGGTAGGCTCTGACAGGAATCCATCTGGCAAAAAGCAAAACCTTTTTTTGCTGGGTTTCAGTACGAGGATGACAAAACTAACTATAATATAGTGGAATTCCATTTGAGAGACAAAGATTTAATTGCCTATTTCCCCTAACAAAAGTTTATGTTTCTAGGCTTTTTGGGTGTGTGTATAGGGGGAGGGGCTTGGGGATGGTGAAGAATACACATGTATGTGTACAGGCTTTCTGTAGCTTTGGTTTGTACTGTAACAGTAAACATCACTTAGTAACTTGTTGTTGACTCTTACTTGAAGCCTTTCATGGTTGACTTGTATGCTTAAGTAATGATTTACTAATGTTGCCACCAAGTAATTAGGATGTATATCATAGTGAAAAGAGTTTTAGCTTTGGAATAGCACAAACAAGCTTAAATTTCAGTTCTGCAACTTTCTAACTGAGTAATTGAGGGAAAATTGCTTACCCATTCCGAACCTCTTTTCATCTCTATAAAATCAAGATAATATCTGTCTTTAAGTTGTTACAGAGATAAAGGATATCATATTTATCTAATCTAGCCAATGCCTATTATATAGCACTGCCCAGTATAGTATTATTACTGCAGATACTGGGAGCTTCTATTTGAATAATCTTATTTAGTCATCATAAAATCTCAGTAGAAAAGAGGAAATCAAAGCTCTATGAATGCTTACTATGCACAGCACACTGATCAAAGTTTTATAGAGATGATCTCTTTTATAGCTACGAAATATAGATTTTGTCTTGGTTTTCTAAATGAGAGGTATTAATTTTAGACAGGTGAAGTGACAGCTCAATTCTGCACAGTTAGCATTCAAAGCCAGTGTATTTTTACTTGTTTTCTGGTTGTTTTTATCACAGGTCTAGAAATACTACAGACATCAGCTTAATTCTCATGAGTTTAGTTAAAATGGTTAGTGCCCAACCGGCAGATACATTTTCTCCTTCTGGATCAGGAGCACATTTAATCAGTTTGTTTTTCTTGCCACTGTAGCCAGTATTTACCTTCTTTCTTGGTAGTTCTGCTATATTATTCATTAGCCACCTCATCACTATTTATTGGATATGAAAATAGCCACACCAATTACTGATACCTTTTGCTTGGGTGCTTTTAGGAGTATTTGTGTCATTTTTCTCAAAAGCTTCAAATTCTTCCATCCTTAGACATTTCTTTTGCCCAGCAATAACTATAAAATAGATCTTTAGTCTTAATTTTTGTTTGAATTAGCCATTTAACACATTTTATTTTGTTGAACCAATACAGAAAAACAAGCAAAAACATAGAGATGGGTTTTAGAAAAGTTGTACACAGCTGTCAATTTCACTATGTTTTAACATTTATCCTATACTTCTAGTAAATAAAATATTTCCTTTGGATTCTCTTCCTACTTCATAAATGTTTCTTATTCTCCTTGTCTATATTTTAGATATATATCTTTATAGAATATAAACAAACCAAAGATGTAGTAACTTTAAATGTCTTTTTTTAACACTTTGGAGTTTAGTGTTTGGATTGACGATTTAAACTGTGGTATATATAAATTGTTCAAAATAGTTTAGATTTTCTTCTTTTAATGCAATATGTGGCTATAGAGTTCATAACTGAATTAACAAATATATTAACATTTTAAAACAGGAAATGTTATCTAAGCAATTTGCTTATCAGTGCGGGAGTGTTGATAATCACAGATGGAAGAAGTCAGCTTAAAACAAATAATGAATAGCAAGAGGCCTTCAAATATTGCTGCTTTATAAGAAAATTTAAATGATCATACAGCTTCCTGGATAGTGAAGATGCCGACAAGATTGTGAATATTCTCAAGTAAACTTATTATTAAGAAAGTTAACTACATCTGAAACTGCTGCTTTGCAGACCAAAATTTTTGCTATTCCATAAAGAATCAGCCATAAAGATGAAACAGTATATATGATAAGTAGAGGTTCATCATTTTTTATTACAAGCAGTTTTCACTTCACCACACAAAAAGATTATCTCTGTACTCCAGCCTTAACTTGCAAGTTTAAAAGAAGTTAGTTGTGCCATCTAAAATTTTAGCATTTTTTCCTATAGTTTGGCAGGTGATTCATATACTCAGCGACATTCTCCTTGCCAGACTATACTCACTGCATTCATCTTTCAAACTAACAAAAGCATTAATGTTCTTGTACAAAAATATTAATCTTAGTTCAAATAGTTGTGCTTCAAATCCACTACTTCAAATACACAGACGGGTAACAGACACAGGAACAAGACTAGCAATTTCTTCCATCAATTCCTCTAGTAACTCAAGGAATAAAAATACTTCAATCTTCTATTAAATACTGAGTCCATTTTAAAATGTAACATTCAAAACATGCCACCTCTTTTGCTACTGTTGTCGTCCAGCCCAACAACATCTCTTCCTGGATCCTGTAATAATATCCTAACTGGTGTCCCTTCTTCCAGTGTTGGCCACATAGCTATTAACTACCAAGCTGTCAAAGGGATCTTTGTAAAACAAAACTCATATCATGTCAACCTTCTATTTAACATACTCAGGTTAGTTTTATTAAAACAGCAAACTTCTCAACACGGCTTACAAGGCCTTTGATGAATATATTTGTTTGATTATTTAAGTTGCACCAGTTGTTTATTTTTTTACTTCTTAAATATATGATTATTAACAACTTTATTGTCTTAGTATGAATTATTTTATACAATATTTACAAGTATAAGGCCAAAAATATCTATTTGGCTAAGAATATTATAATCAGTAAAAAAAAAACCTTGTTTATTCATTCATTCATTCATTTACTTATTTAATAAATAAATATTTTTCCCCATACTATACTAGAAATTTTGATGAGTACTAGGACACTACAGCAATACACAAGAAGACACAATCATTGATGTCACTGAGTTTAGACTCTAGTGAGGGATACAGGCAAGTAAAAGAGGCTATTACAATGTAGCACTGTGGGAAATAACTACACTGGTAGAATAGTGTACCTTGGGAAAACATAAGTGGAGTACCTCTTCCTGACTTGGAAAGTCAGGTAGTTTTACCAGAAAATAACTTATAAATCAAGATATTAATAATGTCCAGAAATTAGCCATTTAAAGGAGTGTAGGGTATGATGTTTCAATACGGCTGCAACACAAATTGTAAATTTGGAGAATGAGACATGAGATTAGTGAGATAAACAGGGGCAAGTGATGTAGAACCAATAAACTATATTAAGGAGTTTTTGAATTTATCTAAGACCAGCTGGGGATATTTAATAGCTACAAATAAAGAGTCATACTGCCAAGCCTGCATTTTTAAAAGCTTACTTTGTTTACCTTGCAAATGATGGATAAAAAGTGGGGGGGGGGCAATATACCAGTTAGGTTATGAAAGTAGTCCCCAATCAGATATATGCTGTTTGGTGGGGCTCATGATATTCACTTAGATATTCCAAATACTTCTGCAAATAAATAAATGCTACCGAATTCAAGATTCTGCAGCCATCATTATGGTCAATGTCAAAGAAATGTATTATTCCTTTTGTCCTAGTGGTTTCTCGGAAAATGTAGTTTTGGAGAAGATATCTATGAGATAAATAAGTAGATAGATAGATAGATAGATAGATGATAGGAAAAAAGAAGGAAAGAAAAAAATATATATATGATCTAATTCTGAAGGCTGGACTTGAGAGTGATAAAATTTTGTTGGTTTTTCTTCAAGCAAAAATTGACAAAAGCTAGAAGACTGCTGAATGTTACTAAATATTATTTTTACTTAGACAACTTTAAATCAAAATTTTGCTTCATAACCCATTTCTTGCCAAGACAAACAGTTGCAAATGTTGAATTCTTTGCTACAGAGGATTCCATTGACTTGCAAAAAGTGCAAGATTGTATAGGAAGTGATTTAAAAAGTTGTTAGGAATTTCTGGTATACCTTGAATAAATTTTTCCTTGTCTGGCAAAGAAATGGCAGACCAAGAAAACTCTAGAAGATAGATCTGAGGAAATTACAACAAAATGACAAATATTAAAAAATACCATGTAAGAGAAAAGAGATATGGGATATTTGAGAAAAATTAGAATTTTCTAAAAGAAGTTCCAAAAGAAGAAAGCAAGAAGAGCCAGAAGACAAGAGTTGAAGAGAAAATGATGACCAAGTTCCAAAATAGGTGACTATCATATTTCCTCATTTCAACAACTGTGTTCCAATAACTATTAAAGAAAATAATCTTAGCATCAATTTCTTGGCATATGGAAACTTTAAAAATCACAACGATAAAAACAAGAGACTTTAGAGAAGAAAAAAAGACAATTTACAGATAAACTACAATGTACACCGATAACAGGCCATTCTACAGAACAACCAAAAGTATACCAACAGAAATTAAAAAAAAAATTACTGTCAACCTATTACAAAAGCAGAGAAAAGCTACAATCACCCCCCCATGCCAACCACCAAAAAGAAAGAAGATACAGATATTATGTATATATTACAAACTGATAATTATTCCATTGTAATTATAAATAAAAGAAACACAATGAAGAGTTTAGGAAAAGAGCCATGTATATATGAGAGTCTATTAAAAGCCCATAAAAATGATAAAAAATTTTAACAAATGACATGAGAAAACAAGCCATTTGTACTAAAATGACTCCAGAATCATAATATATCAGAAAGCAAATTATAGATGAACTAAATTATGTGAAAATCCAAATACAAATTTTGAGATGAAAATATATGAGAATATTTTTGCAGCACACACCAGGAAAGATTTGTTTTGTTTTCTTAAACTGACACAGAAATTACAAACCATGCAGAAAAGACTGATAATTCTGAACATGTTAAAATAAAAAATAATGTGTAACAAAATTTAAAAACATACTACAGGTTAATAAAAGATATATGTATTGTTTAAAACCAACAAAATTACTATCTAGTGAATGTAAATTTTAAAAAGGAATATTTCAATATAATAAATGGGTTTAAAATTACTAGGTCACTCATAGAATAAACCTAAATGCCCAAAAATATATTTTCAGTACTTTTTCAAAAATCCAGAAAAATGTAATTAAAACAAAAAAGAATACATTTAACACCCAAAATTATAAAATCTAATAAAACCTGCATTAGTGAGAGCTTCTTAAAAAGGTCCTTTACATTGATTTACATTTTTGAAAGTATATATGTTGGCACACTTTGAATTTTAAGAACAGGAGAAAATTTAAAATACAAGAATTTAAATTCTGTGTCTATGGCCCAACAAAACTCTAGGCAGAAGAGGTATGTACAACGATTATTTGTATAGAAAAAGAAGTTGAAAAAAATCAAACTATTATTCAGTGAAAGAATAGATATACTGTGGTATAATCATATAGCAATTATATTCAGTAAAGTTCATATGCAGGCATTGCTATGGGTTCGATTATGTCCTTCAAAAAATGTTGAATTCCTAAAACTCAGTACCTGTGAATGTTACCTTCTTTGGAAATATGGTCACTAGTACTGACCCTAGTCCAAAATGACAAGGTCCTTATAAAAAGGAGAAATATGGACACATTGACACACACAGGGAGAGTCTCTTATGAACACTGGGGTCATATTGCCCCAATCCAAAAAACTACCAGAATCTAGGAAGCCTAGAACAGATCCTTCCCTAGTGTCTTCAGAGGGAGCATGGTCCTGTCAACACCTTGATCTTGAAATTCTAGTCTTCATAACCATGAGACAATAAATTTCTTTTGTTTAGCCACTCAATTTGCAGTATTTTGTTAGGTTAGCCCTAGCAAATGAATACAGGTATCAACACAGATAAGTCTCAAAAACACTAAAAAAGCAAGATGTTAGAATGTACATCAAGAGTGAACCCTAAGGTAAACTATGGACTTTGGCTGATTATCATGTGTCACTGTAGGTTCATCAGTTATAATAACAGTACCATGTTGGCAAAGGATATTGATAGTAGGGGAAGCTGCACATGTGTGGGAGCAGAGGGCATATGGGAGACTGTTATACATTCCTCTCAATTTTACTGTGAACCTAAAACTGCTCTAGAAATATTTAAATGAAAAGCAAGATGCAAAAAAGTAATGGTATATCAAATTTTAAAGTATGGATTTTTATATTAATGCCTACATTTGCAGTAAAACTACAAAAAACGTAGAAACAATATACACACATACTTTAAGATCATGGTTTCTTCTGGGAACAGGGTGAGGGAGAAGGAATGGGAGTCAGAATTTAACTGTAGAAATTTTAGTGTCTTTTTTTAGAAAGTGAAGGAGAATTTAAGCTACCAAGAGGAAAAAATTCTGTGCTTCAGCTTACTAGTATCTTATATCATTTTATGTATACTTTGTTTCTTTGAATTGTTTCACCATTACAAAGTGGAAAACAGAGCACTTACATTACTCCACGTTTTAACATCCAATAACCCAGATTCATATGCAGTATTCCACATGCAAAGCCATTATGACCATTACATGGAAGGACAGACATTTAGACCAAGGTAAAACCTGATAGTCACCTGTTTCACTTGCACATTCAAGGCAGAATGGAAAATGTGTGATCATGTGAAATATTAGAAGTAACATCTTTTCTCTAATTATGAATTATATCAAATCATTAAAATTAGAGGTAGCAATTAAAATACTGGACCAGTGCTTATATTAAAAAATGAAAGTGACATCCTAACAAATCAGTCCATTCTTCTTGACAGAATAAAGTTACCTACATATTGATTTCCCCATTAAGTTCCCCCCAAATTTGTTCACTTTCTAAACTCAGAGCACAGTTTCTCCTTAAGAACCTCTGAAATAATTGTGACAAAGAATTCATCAGTACAAATCCTACATTACTTTTTCCTCCTCTGTCCTCTCTCTTAAAATTGAAATGAGTAGTGCTTTGTCACTTTAAGTATAACTTTATACAATCTCAAAAGTGTATTCGTGCATGAGACTGCTTTGACTAATGCCTGGAGCATGAACAGTGAAACCTTATTCCTTACCACAGCCCTTCTAATGATACTTCAAAGACTAACCAAGCACCCTAGAGGCTGTTCAGAATGCCCATCCTTCCATGATAAAGTTTGGCTAATAGAACAGATGGCTTCAATCCCTTTTGAATGAGAAGTAGCTTCTTTCTGTGAGATATTTTGCATCAGATACACTGACTATCCAAAAGTCAATAGCAGTTTAAAAAAATTTTTTAAGAATAATTGAAGAAAAAATGGAAAACCATATTTGTTTTTACAGTATAATCCCAAGTATCTTCAACTCACCATCTTTTTTTTTTTCTATAAAGGAAAAAAAATAATTTTGGACAAAATTCTGAAAAAAATACCATTCTATTACATTTTAATCACACTTTGCAATCCCAGATATCTACCAAAGTAAACATTTTCATTTTTGCTAGTCATTCATTATAGCCTATTATGGATATATTAATTCCAAGTTATACAAAAAGCACGTTTAAAAAACATAATTATGATACCTAAATATCACATTCAAAGGATAGAATGGCACTTTTTTAACAACTGATTCATAGTTAAGAAAAAATTAAACAACAATATAAAGTAAAAATCAAATCAAATACATTCCTAAGCATGGCAAAACTATTTTATCAAAAGTATTATTAAAGTTATGACTACTTTTCATAACTACATTCAAGTGCTCTTAACATTAGATTTTATTTTCCCCCTATCTAAGAGCATCAATCTAGCCAGATTCCTGGAATAATCAAAGTAGGCCTGACATTATGGTCAGATACATATAAATCAGCTATGTCAGATGTTTAAGGCTGATTGGGTTTTGTTGCCATTTAAATGGGAGGATTCCTGAATGTGAGCAGGAAT